>NC_085841.1:36181568-36483755 GCF_035594765.1 Anolis carolinensis | reverse complement strand
TCTGGTTCTGTTTTTCTCTGCCATTTCAAAAGTGAAGGGCATCTTAGCGAAAATAAATATTTCCACCTCATTGCTTATGACATGTTGGTATGAGCAAGAAATTAAAATAAATAACAGTCACGGGAATGCTGAACTATAAATTACAATTCTGCTGAAAGTGAGCATGTGTCCATGTATCTTGAAATGAACTATTTCTCTGCTTGATTCATGAACAATTTCCAGTGCTTCTTATTGCACAGTTATTGAAATTAATGGCAGGTATTTCACTGAACCTCTCAGTGGGATTCCTTAGACCATGCTTTTCATAATGTATTTACTTTGGCTGATAGCAAAAACAGTCTGCAATTATGTTTTGCATTTGTTCCTCACCTCTATATCTTACCCTCTCCAAACTCCAGGGTTTTTGTACTTGAATAGATTCAAGTGAGTTTCTGATATGTGTCTTTGTGGGCATAGCACAGATCATAAAATCAATAGCAGGGATGGCAGAATTATGGTATTATCTATACCACGTGTCAAACGCAATGGCTGTGGGCCAGATCTGACCCACAAGGCTTTCAGAGCAACATAGTCACGTTTATAGAATTTTACCATTACAATGACTCTTTGAAGGCAACAAGACTGATGTGGTCCTTGGTAAGCTCAAGTTCGACACTCCGGGTCACAAGTAAAGGTAAAGGCTTTCCCCTTACATTAAATCTAGTCGTGTCCGACTCTGCGGGTTGGTGCTCATCTCCTTTTCTAAGCCGAGGAGCCGGCATTGTCCATAGACACTTCCAAGGTCATGGAGCGCTGTTACCTTCCCGCTGGAGCAGTACCTATTGATCTACTCACATTTGCATGTTTTCAAACCGCTAGGTTGGCAGAAGCTGGGGCTAACAGTGGGAGCTCACACCGCTCCCCACTTTTCAGCCAGCAAGTTCAGCTGTTCAGTGATTTAACCCACTGGACCACCGGAGGCCCCACCCCGGTCTACTCCAACTAAATATACCCAGTGCAAATCAGAGTATTCTCTCTCAGATTCTCCACCCACCTTTAACACCACACCTATCCCTAATACACCATATGGACATAGTATTGATGGCCACATATTTCCCCTGCCAAAATTCAGAATGGCAGTTTTTACCTTCTTCTCCTCCCCAACCAAGAGTCGTCATGAATGAAATCAATGGTGATTCTGTCAATTAGGACTGCCACTATTTAAAAAGCAACATAATTGGTGCCTTTATTTTCAGGAAAACTGAAGCACCACTGCTGCCTTTCCTTCCAAGCACCTCCCTACTTATAAAATCACTTGCTCTGAGGTCAAAATGAAGCACCAAGCCACAAGATCAATGGTGAGGAGGTCAATTGGGCCACTCTTCTCACTGCTGATTTCATGGCTGGATGTCTTGTCCAGACCAGAGAGCAAGTGACTTGGCAAGTGAAGCTCTGCCAGAGAGGTGCTTGGCACAGAAGGCATCAGTGGTGCTTTAGTGACCTGAAGGGGAAAGACACAGTATATTTTACCTTTTCAATGTTGAGGGCCCTAATCTACACTTAAAAAACAAAAACAAAAACAAAACATGGATGCTTGCTATTCACCAGTCTGCCACCCCTATCCAAATAGATTCACATTTCCTCCCTTGAAAACTGAGGAGCAAAAAGTCTGCATTAAAGTCCATCTTTAATTACTGGCAACATAAATTTTCTCCTATTTACATCTCTTGAACTCTTCAAACCCTTGTTGTGGCAGAGGTGCCATCACAGACATCCACTTAAGAATCACATTCTGATTGCTTCTTTAAAAATGTATTTGAATGTGAATAGACTTGTGAATACATTATTAAAATGTACATCTAAACTTTGAGATCTGTGGAAATAATGTGAAATGTATGAATTCAGTCAAGTTTCTCACTTACGTGAGGGTGAGCCATTCAAATCCCCAAGTAGGGAAAACAAACAACTTCTGTAACCCAAAAGCAATTACACAAGGCTGGGCATTAAACAAATAAAAACGTTTCTGTTACATTTTCTAATGACATAATTACAGTATCAAAAATAGGAGGTGTTTTAAAATAAGGAAAACAAGCCCTTTTGTATTAAGAAGAAATATGGGTGTGTGCACATTGCTATAGGGTTTGGGCATTGGACTATGACTCTGGAGAGCAAGGGTTCGAATAGCTGCTCAGCCATGAAAATCCACTGAGTCATACACTCTCACCTTCAGAGAAAGGCAAAAGCAAACCTGCTTTGAACAAATCTTGCTGAGAAAACCCTATGATAGGTTTCCATAAGCTGAAAATGTCTGGAAGACAACCAACAACAGACTATGTAACCATATATTCCCTCACTGCTCTTGTCATAAGTATATTTTGACTTTTGAAAATGACTGTGGTGGGTTGCTCTACATCTTCATTTTATGCATGTGTTGGGGGGAGGGGCTTGTGGTCTTATTTGTTGATGCCTTTGCATGACTCCGTTTCGTGTAACACAGGAGTGCATCTCCCGCACATTCCCATATGCCTTCCTGGGAAGTCTGCTCATCAGCTGTGTGCCTCAGAAAACCCCTGCAATTGGGTCACTTGTTCGGCATTGTCATTATGAATCAGGACAAAAATTGCCGGGGCTTCCGGCCAGATGATGAAAAGGTGCATTCTGTACAAATGATTGCATTAGTCGCTTCTTGGACTAGGGCTCCAAGAAGCTTTGGAATATAGGGCATTCATCATCAGCATATAACAAGAAAGAGAACAGCTAGGATTGTATAACCATCAGCAGACTGTACCTTCCTGGATTTTAAAATGCAAGTCAACCATACTACCATTTTCTTCATTAATCCTTTCTTGTTCAGTCATATGTGATTCAGAGTGCAAGAAGTCCAGCCAGGTCTCCCACTGCCTCCTTAAAGAAGTCATTTGGATCCATGATCATGTAAGGAAGGGGCTTGTGGTCTTATTCAGCTCTGGGCTGTAGCAGCCTTTCTTACTGCCCTTTTCAATAAGCCCTTCAATCTGTTTTTTAAAACCAACAACAATAATGTACAATAAACTGTGACAGCAAGAATCTCCTAAAAGCTCTCTTTAGGGTAGAAATATAGGAGAAAAATGCTGTTGTGTAAATGAATTGTTCAGGGGCTTTCATTTCCATCATCTGGGAACTATATGAGAAAAATACTTTGACTAATCAATCTCGTTTTAAAATGACTACATTACACTTTGTGAGTCACACTAATAACAGCTCGAAGTGATACTTACCTGACTAAAAAGCAAACCACGCTCACTGTATCTGTAGTAATCAAGAGAGTTTGTTTGAGAGCTACAAAAAACATCTAACCTGTGGTGGGCAGATCTTAGCACTTTAACTACCCAATCTAACCCACCCAAGGCTCTTCCACACAGCCATATAACCCAGAATATCAAGGCAGAAAATCCTAAGATATCTCCTTTGAACTGGGTTATCTGAGTCCACACTGGCATATATTCCAGTTCAAAGCTGAATATTTGGGATTTTATTCAGCTGTGTGGAAGGGGGCCCATTTAATTACCTAACCTAATAATTCCAGATGTGTTATGTCATTTCTCCTCAGTGCTTCTTCTAATCATAAGTGAATCAACCTCCTCATTGTAATGACAGCCTTTTCAGCTCATAGATGTGGCATCTGTCAGTGCATTCAACAGCAGAAGAATGTGCCCCGATACGCTCATCACCCTGCAAACGAATGATCACTGGTTCATTGAATCCAACCTCTCAGCAGGCAGACAGCAGCTTTTATGGGCACCTATCCACACGGTTGGTTAAACAGTCAGTCTTTCTTCCTCCTTTCCTCCCTCCATGTGTGCATGCACATGTGGATTGTTGTGAGTTAACCCTTGTGCTCTCTCTCATTACCCATGTTTGGAAAAGGCAAAGACTGGGGTGGATGGATTTGTGGCAGAGCAATACAGGAACAGGGAGGATCCCAAACGTTTAGCTGAAATATGCCTGGGAGACACAGGAAAGTAACCCTGCAGTACTTCTGAGCAGCATAGGCAAAAGAGTTCTGCAATCAGGTCCTTCATTGGTACTTTATTGGATGCATGACATTTGGGGGTGGGGGTGGGAACAATGTATATGTTTTAAATGTAATGTGCGATTTGCTGTAATGTTTATACACACAGAGAGACACACATACACAGCTACATACAAATACATATATTGGGACTTAAATTGCAATTGTGTTTACAATACTCAACTGTAATTGGCCTTACAGAACCCTAGAATGTCAAGTATGGAGCAGCAAACATTTGTTTGTGACTGGCTGCTCTGCTTAATATTAGTGATTCTCAGTCAGTTTGTAAATAAATGATGCTTATACCATCTAATTAGCTTGCGTTATGGTGTCCTCAGGTTTGCTTGTTTTACTCTCTTTCTTCTAGCATCACTCTTAAGTTGCTGGCATTTTCCCCCTCTCTCTCTTTCATTAAGTCATGCATTTAATTATAAACACATTTTGTAATTTGTTCATAACTCTGTGTGTGTGAAAGAGGGGGGGGGGACGGGGGGAGCATGGGACTAGTAGTTATTGTTCAGCTTCTGCCTTGGCAGGTGGATTACTCTGTTGGAGAGATCCAACAGAACTACAAGTATCTCTCACATTTTTCAACAGATGAAAAGTCTATTGTGGATTAATTAAGTTCTTGTAATATGTGTCATTTGAATTTCTTGCACATTCTGTCCCCATCCCCCACATTTTCCATTTTCTCATCAAAATCAACCCAGTATTACACTGGGTCCTGAAATTATGTGATGAACAGGTGTAAAGAAAGAAACTATATGAAGGGATTACCAGCTAAGAAGCAAGGAGTCAGGTGTTTGCATAATTGTAAATGTTATAATGTCATTACACAATAATAAAACAACAACACAATATTGATATGCTAGTAATTAGTAGCAAGAAGCAATAGCAATAGACATTGTTTTAGGGGGAGCAAACAGCCATTGTGACCTGTGTATGACCTTTCACATTGCCATCTTTCTCCATTCCCTTAAGGCTTGGCCAATTCGTGCAGCTCTGGATGAGGCGTGGATGAGAAGCCAGGCATGAATAAGGCTCACCAAGCTGATGAACTGTACAAAAGCTTATGAGACATTTTGCTTCCTATTTGATTGCAGTGAGCTCCAGTGTTGTGCCTCTCAAGCTGCCTCAAGGATTACTTGGCACACATAGGGGAATATTTGTGCCGCAGTTCAAGACTTTGAAAGCAAGCTCACTTTGACAAACAGGAGCCTTAGAGTGGCAAAGTGCAAAAATGATTAATGTCTCCTTCTTCAATTAACTAGTGTGAAAAAAAATTAGTTTTTGCAATGTAACCTGAATCTAGGGTCTTCCACTGGTGTGAGGTCAACAGCTGTTGCAATGACATTGCTCAGTTCATTAGGACAACTCTAAAAACAGCAGAGAGAAAATAATGCAGTTTGCTTCCTGGCTCATGCTTTGATCCCCCAATGGACCCAGAAGAGAACTCAAGGTCAATGACCTTCCAGGAGATAGCTGAAGCCAAGATCAAGCAGAAAACATGGGCCGGAAGACTTGGAACCTCATCACATTGAGGTCCTTGATGTGGGGGACAGTGTGTGTTTGGGGCGAGGGAGGTGTAGGAGAGCAGAGCAAATCGTGGGCAGGGTGAATCTGTCTTGCCCAGCACACTGTGTTGTCCCCGTGATTCTCAACCTGAACAGGAGTAGTGTCCTGTGTTCAGGTTTCCCGCTCCTACTACACTTCATCGATGCAGCTGGCACAGAGTCCCCCTGAAAGTAAATTCATGTCATGTGATGAGATCCTGTGGGCTCAATGACAGCTGCATCAGTGAAATGTGGTAGGATGGGGAATTTCTTCAATGTGAAAAGGTCCATAATGATTCAAAATCAATTCCATCTGGGTGAAAGGAGTAGTACAGATGAGGTAGAGACATCTATGATTTTATTTCTAAGTGCTTCCAATGGGTTTCCAACTTATGATGACCTTAAGTTGAACCTGTCATGAGATTTTCATGACGAGATCTGTTCAGAAGCCTTTGCCTTCCTCTGAGACCTAGGGGATTTCCATTGCTAAGTGGGAATTCAAAGCCTGATCTCCAGAGTCATAGTCCAGTGTTAAAACCACTACATTTAAATCTATGAGTATTGGCACCAAATACTGTAGCCAAGACAGAGTCTTCATGTTTGGAAGAGGTGCTTGGGTTCAAGACAGGATTTCTCGTAAGTAAAAGGTTCAGGCTCTAGACCAGAGCTTTCCAAAAATATCATGTTGGTAATACATTTTTTAGACATACATCATTTCTCAACATAGTAATTCGGTTTTACTGGTTAGACTAACCCTTCATAAGAGATACATACACATATATAAAATGTAATAATGACGTGTGGGGACACAATATAGCTCATGAAACCTTTTGTTTATATTTTTGTAAAAAATATGATTCATTCTTATTTTGATAGACTCAGAGGTTTCTCATTATGTTTGTGTGACATATCTACACACCACAGCTAACACATATACAGTAGAGTCTCACTTATCCAACATAAACGGGCCAGCAGAAGGTTGAATAAGCGAAAATGTTGGATAATAAAGAGGGATTAAGGAAAAGCCTATTAAACATCAAATTAGGCTATGATTTTACAAATTAAGCACCAAAACATCATATTATACAACAAATTTGACAGAAAAAGTAGTTCAATGCACAGTAATGCTACGTAGTAATTACTGTATTTACATATTTAGTACCAAAACATCACAATGTATTGAAAACATTGACTACAAAAACATTGACTACTAAAAGGCAGACTGCATTGGATAATCCAGAATGTTGGATAAGCGAATGTTGGATAAATGGGACTGAACTGTACATATTGAGATACACAGTTTGGAGAGTTTTTCTGTAGACAGACCTTTCAAGGAACACTGTCAACTCCTGCTTTTTGAGTCTAAGGCTGGAAAAATCCACTAAAGACAACAACAACAATGAGCAGAAGTAAGAGTATTTTAACAGCAAAAGATGAAATAAAAAATAAAAAATATCAAAAACATTTTCAGAAACTATATTTTAAAACATATTTTTAATTTAATTTTACAAGTAAGATTGTAAAAAAGAGAAAGGAAAGGAAAAGAGCAGAGAAAAGTCAATGGCAGCAGGGGTGGGTGAGCAAAGATACATAGGGTATTAATGCAGGCTAGGCATATACATTGATGTATGATGACTATTTCCAAAAACAGATTTTCTTGAAGTTGGTGTCTATAAAATATATGTTCATGCATACCTAAAGCATTAAGATATTTCGATCATTGAAAAATGGATGGTGAATATTTATATTTCCAGCCTTTGAATGTAAGTATTTTTGGAATAGAGAAAGCTTGCAGAATTCAACTACATTAAGTTCCACATCACATGAACGTAATTTCAAAGGACATATTCATCTACGAATGCCAAAGATTATTCTAATACAAAATTAATATGTTGTAACGCATCCAACCAATAAGGAGTAATCACTAAATATGGTCACATCATATGTCATAAAAAGCAGTATCCAATTTATATAATAAAAAAGAGAAAATGATCAGAAACGGTCTCAGAAACCCTGTTGTGAGAATGAGCTAAACTATATTGCTTATTCATACTAGTGGGCGAAGGAAGTAGTGGGCTAAAGCAGGAAGACTAGAAGGAATAAAAGATTCAAACACACTGTTTCCTTCGGCAATATTAACACTGGATTTCTACACTTTTGCAAGTGGCAAAAATGGAGAGTGATGGGTGATGTTTTGTTCTTCCTAGAGCTTGGGATGGGAGGCACATTCCTGAAAAGAAAATCCCGAAAAGAACGTTTGATAAATCTTTTCTGTGGGGGAAATGTTAGCTCCACTGCATTTTCTTTGTTGTTGGATTGTTCATTTGGTTCTACAGAAAATTTAGTTGCAAATAAAAAGATCACAACATTAGTAATAAATGAATAAATGCCTTCTTCAAACTAGAACAGCATAACCACCAACACAGTCCAATTTCAATCCCAGATAACACTTTGCAATGCATCAGCCACATGTGCTTCCTTTTCACATTTCTCTATTAGTGAACTATATAGGCTGCACAGTGATGCAGTTCCCTGTGAGGAGTGGAGCGGAGCGGAGCAAGGCAACTCTGTTTATTAAATTGCTTGTTCTTTCTCACTCCCTATGGGACTCAACCAAGTACCAATTTAGTCATCAAGGGCTGAGTCATCTGGTAAATAATTCAGAGTCCTATCTTCAGACAACTGGAGTCAGTTGTATAAACAACTTAGCTTTTTATGTCAAATGGGCAAACGTTGCCCAGGCAGGAAAGAGTATAAGGCAACAGCTTGCAAGCATGAAGTGCAGCAGTGGATGAGTGAGATAGGATGGACAAGGTAGGTAGCAGAATTTCAGAGATGGCAATACATCTCTCTCTGTGTGTTATAAATATGGCTGTGCCTTGAATTTTAAGTAATTCCACCATTAAACCATGGTTATCAAATAGATTTCAGGAGAAGAATTGAATAGAAAGAGTGCTACAAAGAAGCATCTGGATACATCTTATTTCTGAACAAGGAGCCTATTTATGTCACACAGTTGTGATGTTTTATTCCACTTTAACTGCCATGGCTATGGCCCGATTTACACTGGCCATTTAATGTAGCTTCAAGATGAGTTGAAACTATGGCGGCTACAAGATTCATGCTGCCAATGCACACTGGAGCATAGATTAAAGGGGTCACGGTGCATTTTTAAAAGATGCAGTAAAGTCCGAGATAAGCCATTTAATGCATTGTAGCAGATCCTAATATGTCTCATATAGCAGGATGAATTCAGCTCCACAAAATACAGAGCACATTGTAATGCTTGCCCTTGCTGAAACATTTTGTAGAATTGAAAAAGAGCGCATGGGGGCTGCTGAAAAATGACCCAAGGGCATGGCTGGCTAGCAGGAGGGGTAATTGATTCTCTTCCGTTTTTGTCACTTTCCCTCCTGCCCAACTCTTACGCCTCTGGAGAACTGATGCACATCTCTCCTGGAATATGGGGGAAGCCCACAGAGAGGGTTGAGGCCATGTTGTTTGGTTAATTTAATCACCTTCCTGGCCTCAAACCGGTCCCTGACCCGTCAATCTAATTATCTGCACAGTGAACCCTGTTCCTTTCAAACCAGTTCCAAACCAACGTAAGAATAAGTGATCAGTTTAATAATAGTAATAATAATAATAATAACAACAACAACAACAACAACAACAACAACAACTTTATTTTTGTACCCCGCCTCCATCTCCCTGCAGGGACTCGGGGTGGTTAACATGGGGCCAAGCCCAAATTTCCACAATAAACAAGATAAAATATATTCACAACAAAAAAATTTCCTGCATCCTGTGGAAACTTGTGGCTTTGTAGTATGGCAAAGGTACAAAACTTACTTTGGCATTACATCGACACTGGGCTATATCAATTGAAACAACTTGTTTTTTCCCACAGAAATTACTGCATTTTATGAATTTTAATTTTTTACATTGTAATTATGCATGTGTGTGGTTGTAATTCTGTGGTTTATATTGGTTCAGATTTATGTATGATCTATATGTGGCACTTTGCTGTATTTTGTTAGCTGCCCCGAGTCCCTTTGGGGAGATGGTGGCGGGATATATATATATATATATATATATATATATATATATATATATATAGGTTGAAAATGTTCAGTGCCATGCAACCTCAAATGCTAGGATTCCACAAAATGCCATAGAAGTGAAAAGGCCCAAGAAGAGAAACTGTATCTCTGAGTGGCAGGTTGAGGAATCCAGCAGCACACACAGTACATCTTCAGCAGCAATGGGGGAGAAATTCACATGAGTCACGTGTTAGCACAAACTAATCAGATTTGTATTTCTGAAACTGATATGCAGACTGGAATGAAACATCCTTTTGTTTGCTTGGGTTTTTCATTTCCACAGTTTTGCAGCAAATGTTTAGTTTCAAGAACACATTTAAGTAGAGGATGTCCACCACTACTCAGGTTTTGGAATTTGGATAATAAAATATAACCCGATTAAATTTTAATATCAGCATATGAGAAATTTGGTGCATTTTTCTGAATCAAAATAGGTGTTGTGGTGAGTGTGGAGATTCTGCCCACAAACATGTTGTGCTGAGAGTTTGGGTCTTGTAGTCCAAAAGGCTACTTTTCCAAATTTTATGTGTACTGTATACGGTTTCTTGCTCCCTCTCAACAACTTCAAGTAGATTTCATATTGTGCTTCCTATGACATACTTGAGTCCACAGATGGTTTAAAGGCAAACAACATTCCCAAATATCACGAATAATCTCAATTAAAGATTATTCTCTCAGCAAATACAGTAGAGTCTCACTTATCCAACATAAACGGGCCGGCAGAACGTTGGATAAGCAGATATGTTGGATAATAAGGAGGGATTAAGGAAAAGACTATTAAACATCAAATTAGGTTATGATTCTACAAATTAAGCACCAAAACATCATGTTATACAACAAATTTGACAGAAAAAGTAGTTCAATATGCAGTAATGCTATGTAGTAATTACTGTATTTACAAATTTAGCACAAAAATATCATGATATATTGAAAACATTGACTACAAAAATGCGTTGGATAATCCAGAATGTTGGATAAGCAAGTGTTGGATAAGTGAGACTCTACTGTATAAATAAAAACTGGTAGACAACACATACATTTTGGTGACATCCCTCTCTTTAATTCTCACAAGGCATGACATTTTCAGCACTTTCTCCATTCAGTTCTTAGCTTTTCACTGATTTCCTCACTGATTATTATTATATTGGAAGGGCAGTTTGAGAAAAATATCTCTTCTTACAGCTGGAAGAAGTGGGATCAGGAAATTGATGGGTTTATTTTGCAAAGGGCAGGGCAAGGATTTGACAAAAGAAGAACAAATACTTCCCAATACTGGCTTTCAGTTGAAGTATTTAATGATAGAACTAAAATCAGAGAAAGGGTATCATGGCTCTGGGAAGTTATGTCTGTAAAAGGTTTGACAAATATTACCACCTGCTGGGCAGACAGTAATAGTGCAAGATGTAATGAATTCCAGAGGAATAAGTGTATTTATTTATCAAAATGAAGAGAGACTTCAAAAATAATCATTTCATAATTAATACGCCTTTCTGAACTATAGCTAGACTTTGGGGAAACAATTTTTGTGTTAAAATTCATAAAATCTCCCATCCATCACAGTTACCAGCAATGCTGGTTTGAGTATTCAGAGAGTTGTACTGTTAAAATTTAACTTTTCCAGGCTCTGAAAGAGAATCCACATCAGGTTCATAAGATATCCTTGAGATCACTCAACTAGGTAAGCATTAATTTTAAGGACAGTGGTATACCTATGGCATTTATTTCTCAAGTCATATTAATTAAAGGGTTTTTAAAAGTTGATAACCACAGCCACTGGAGATGTTATAGCTATTATATTTCTAACTATATTGTTTTAATTTGGTGACTTGTGTGAAACACTGAGTTTAACTATTTGATGCACAATTTGGCATGTTTTGTGTAGTTTCTGAATGCCATGGTGGAGCAATGGGTTGAACTGCTGACCTGTTTGAATCTGCAGGATGGGGTGAGGTCCAGCTGTTAGCCCTAGCTCCTGCTGACCTAGCAATTCAAAAACATACAAATGTGAGGAGATCAATAGATACCACTCTGGTAGGAAAAGACAAAAAAAGACGCTCCAAGCAATCATGCAGGCCACACGACCAGGAGGTGTCTACAGACGCAGGCTCCTCGGCTTGGAAATTGAGAAAGAGCAACTTCCCCATAGCTGGAGATAAGCACCTCCTCCAGAGCTGGAAATGAAAGGAGAAGCCTTTGTCTGTGACTTTGTGACTCATTGTATGTCATGTAACAAGGCATTGAATGTTTGCCTGTGTCTATTTATATATACTGTAATTCACTCTGAGTCGCTTTGGGGAGAAAGGCAGAATATAAATTAAGTGTGATGATGGTGATGGTGATGATGATGATGATGATGATGATTAATTCTATCATTTCAAATAACGGGAAAGTCCTATTAGGATAATCCCAAATGCCCCTCTTACATTAAGAATTTTCTGAACATAAAGAAGAAACATCCTTCTCCTTGCTCTTTTGATTTTCTTCAAAACATGAACATATTGAACTACAGAACTGGAGCAAAGTTCGGTCAGAGTTTTTGGGGTGTGGCTGATTATAGGACCCTGGTTGAAACCAGAGCTATGTCCCCATTTATTTCCGAGTGTAAGGGACATTTGAGAGAATTTTCTTGCAGGTGAAAGATAGAAGATGTCTCACACCTCATCGATTACTTTTGTATTCCCAATCTTTCAAATGGTTCTCTCTAAGCTGTAAAATAATTTGGGAGGAGGTAGAAGTAGGTAGCAATATGGATTGGTATGGATCAGGATTTTTGAATGGGTGGCAGAATTATTATTTTAGTTGCCCAGTGGGGTAGCTAATTAACTTGGTACTTTCCAAACATTTTTGCTATAGCTTGCAGAAATCCCAATCCCAAAATAGATGTATTCATTCTCTTCAGTTGTACATTTGGTCTGTACAACTTTATGGCCATACTTTATTAGGAATAGGTGAGATATAAATTACTAAAACAACAAGATTCTGAGTAAATTCTGCAAAGTAGTCTTCTTTTTCTAGGAAGATACAAGAAAATAAATAATCTTAGAAATCTCCTCAGAAAATTTCATCTGTTTTTTCCCTTGCAGTAATTGCTTTCTTAAGCCTATTTGCTTTATCAGCACTGGTTTGCTAGGCTGTGCTGCTTCCCAAATGCTTTGTGTGCTTTTGGAGGCCAGGAGGTGGAGCCATAACACAGGGTTTTACATGGTGGTTGTTTAAGGGGGCAATTGAGAAGTTCACATACACACTGCTGTTAATAGGTACAGTAAGAAGAGGCTTGAGTATTATTGCGGGTGAATGTGAATCCAAATCAGGTGTCTTGACTCTCTACCAATTACTTCGGAAAAACAAAAAAACACCCAAAGTTCCTTACAACTTTTACCATTCACTTTTTATACTGCATGTGCATTCCCACAGTGTGAGCATCTTTATTAATGACTTAGATGAAGAGCTAGAAGGCATGATCACCAAATTTTCAGATGACACCAAATTGGGAGGGATAGCTAATACTCCAGAAGACAGGAGCAGAATTCAAAACGATCTTAACAGAATAGAGAGATGGGCTGAAACTAACAAAATGAACTTCAACAGAGACAAATGCATGACCCACTTAGGCAGAAAAATTGAAGTACAAAGATACAGGGTGGGGCATGCCTGGCTCAACAGCAGTATGTGTGAAAAAGGTCTTGGAGTCCTCGTGAACAACAAGTTAAACATGAGCCAACAATGTGATGCGGTGGCAAAAAAAGTCAATGGGATTTTGGCCTGCAGAAATAGGAGTGTAGTGTCTAGAGTCAGGGAAGTCATACTACCCCTCTATTTCGCCTTGGTCAGACCACACCTGGAATACTGTGTCCAATTCTGGGCACCGCAACTGAAGGGAGATGTTGACAAGCTGGAATGTGCCCAGAGGAGGGTGACCAAAATGATCAAGGGTTTAGAGAACAAGCCCTATGAGGAGCGGCTTAAAGAATTGGGTATATTTTGCCTGCAGAAGAGAAGGCTGAGAGGAGACATGATGGCCGTGTATAAATATGTGAAGGGAAGTCATAGGGGGGGAGGGAACAAGCTTATTCTCTGCAGCCCTGGAGATTATGACACAGAATAATGGCCTCAAGCTTCATGAAAGGAGATTCCACCTGATTTTGGTCCAAAACTATTTAGTTGCTTGTGATTTCTTTTTCTTTTTTTTAATTTTCATTATTTGAAATGTATTTGTCGTACAATGCTTTTGACACGAAATAAATAAATAAATAAATAGGAAAAACTTCCTTACTGTAAGAGCTGTTCAGCAATGGAACTATCTGCCCCAGAGTGTGGTAGAGGCCAGAGGTGGTTCAACCACCAGGCCAACTAGGCAGTTGCCTGTGGCGCCATCTTGTTGGGGGCGCCATCGAGGCAACTCCTATCTCCTGCGGCCTGCCTCCGCAAGGTATTGAACTGCTTTTTCTGTTGATTTGTAGTAAAACATGTTGTTTTAGTGCTTAATTTGTAAAATCTTAATGTAATTTGATGTTTAATAGGCTTTTCCTTAATCCCTCCTTATTATCAAACATTTTTGCTTATCCAACACTTTTATTTTTCAGTGATTGGTTGGGGGGGGGGGGCAAAATTCTGTTTGCCTACACTTGAAAAATACCTAGGGCCGGCTCTGGTAGAGGCTGCTTCTTTGGAGGCTTTTAAGCAGGGGGTGGATGGCCATCTGTCGGGGGTGCTTTGAATGCGATTTTCCTGCGTCTTGGTAGGGAGTTGGACTGGATGGCCCATGAGATCTCACCCAACTCTATGATTCTATGATTCTATGAACACATGATCAGATTTTTGTGAAATCTCTCAATTTATATTTATTTGTGACTTGTATAGCAGTCTTTAAGTCCTGAATACAGAGTAGAACTATAGTTCTGAGTTGTTAACTGACATCAAGTCAACAATGACTTATGTTCACATTTACACTCACCTGAATCCACATCTACAATGCAACTTCATGCTGGCTTGAAACTGGGTGGGTACAAAACGCACACTGCCAAAGCATGCTGCAGCACGAATCAAGACCAGTAAAGTGCATTATGTAAAGTTGGGGAAAAGTCCAAGTTAAGCTTTGAATACGCTTCAGCAAACTCCAGATCTATACCCCATCATGCAATGAAATAGGCTCTGCAGAATGCAAAGCATTTTATAGATACTTACTTGAACTGGAGCACATTTTAAAATTCAGAACACAGGACTGAGGGGGGGCATGGTTGGGCAGTAGGTAGCTAATTGCCTCTCCCCCCAGACAGGTAAATGATTACCTCCATTGCTGTTACTTTCCCCTTTTTTTCAACTGATATCCCTCCATAACTGCTTGTAATTTATGTTTGCAGAATTTGACTTTGTGGATGCCAGTTCATTTCTATGCATTCTCCAAAATAATTTTAATAATTTTATTCCTACCTTCAGTGATATTAGACGTGTCTTCTGTTTCTGTGTTACCTGAACATTTGGTAAGGATTACCTACATTCTGACATCTAACTCAGGATTGGCAAGTCAATGCACCTTTAGTGAGATTTCAATAAAAAGCAAAGGCCTTTAATCAGTTTAAGACACTTCATTAATTAGGAAATGGGTGATTAAGGTGATTAATCCATTACACGTTCTTTGATCAATTGTCATTTTGGATTAAAACTTAATCATTACTACATTAGCCCCCGTGTATTTATTTATTTATTTATTTATTTACAGTATTTATATTCCGCCCTTCTCACCCCGAAGGGGACTCAGGGCGGATCACATTATAACACACATAGGGCAAACATTCAATGCCCATAAACACATCAAACAGAGACTGAGAGACACACACGCAGAGGCAAGTTAACCTTCTTCTGAGGGGATGTTCGATTCTGGCCACAGGGGGGAGCAGCTGCTTCATCATCCACACTGACGGCACTTCCTCATTCCAGGTCGTAAATTAGTTAATCTTGCCTCCCCACTTATAAGTGGTACCTTATCTCCTACTTGATAGATGCAACTATCTTTCGGGTTGCTAGGTCAGCAACGAGCAGGGGCCATTTTTTATTTTTAATTGACGGGTGCTCACCCCGCCACGGGCTGGCCTCGAACTCATGACCTCATGGTCAGAGTGATTTAAGGCAGCTGCTCAACAGCTGCGCCACAGCCCGGTGTAAGCAATGGCTAATGATCCTTTTGGGAAAGAAACAATCAATGCTGAAATGATCTTGTGCCTTTCTCTTTTGTTTTCATAACAGGATCTCTCTGTGCTTTATATTTTGATTTAAATGAGTGAGAAATATTCACAGCTGAAAAAAATCATAGTGCCAATTTGATAAGACTGTACATGTGTGTTTATGCACCTTTATCTGTCAGCTTATAGAGACCCTATGAACTTCAGGGGCCTTTCTTAAGCAAGAAATAGAGTCAACACTCCACATTCACTGAGGTTAGGGACACAGAATCCCCATGAAAGTGAAGAAATGTAATTTTAAAAATTGCTATTGTTTTACCTGAGAAAACACCTCTCTGGGAATGTCTAGGTCTTTCACCATGGTTCTATGGACATTTTTCTGCCGGAAGCTGAACACAGAATCATATTGGAGGACTTAGAGATTGTTAGGGAAGTATTCTCTATGAATTTCTAGGGCCTTCAGCATGACTGAAGGAAATTGGCCATAGAACAGGCATGGGCAAACTAAGGTCCCAGGGGCCGCCCCCTGGGTGCTTGCCTGAGGCCCTCCTTATTTTCCTTGTCCTTTTGGCATAAGGACATGGTGGCCCACTGCATCCTTATGCCAAATGATGAGGGAGGAAGGCACGCAGCAGCTGAGAGCCCCCTGAGAGCCCCCTGGAGCTCTCAGCCACTGCATGCCTAGCCCTCCTCCCAGCATAAGGACAGTGTGAGTGGCCCTATCCTTATGCCATGTGGACAGCTCAAGGAAGGCAAGCAGCAGCTCCGGAGCACTCTCAGCCACTGCCTGTCTTGTCCTCCTCTTGGCACACTGCCAAGAGGATAGCCAGAGGATCAGAGTAGGAGGAGTGCAGTGCATCTTGCCTTTTTCCCAGCATAAGGAAGGGGCGAGCAGCCCTATCCTTATGCTGGGAGAACAACCTGAGGATGACCCCTGACCTGCCCTTTCCTGGCCCTTCTCACCCAGCGTGTGCCCAGCCCCTCTCCCTCCTGGCCCAACCCACCTGGCTGGGCCCACATCGTGGCCCCAAGACAAAAAAGTTTGGCCATGCCTGCCATAGAATCACATTGAATAGGCAAAAGATTTTTGGAGATAATATTTTAATGTGTTTTCGAAGGCTTTCATGGCCGAGATCACAGGGTTGTTGTTTGTTTTCCAGGCAGTATGGCTGTGTTCCAGAAGTATTCTCCCCTGACATTTCACCCACATCTATGGCAGGCATCTTCAGAGGTTTTGAGGTATATGGAGAAACTAAGCAAGAAAGGTTTATATATTTGTGGATGGTCCTGAGTGGGGAAAAGAACTCTTTGTCTGTTGGAGGCCAGTGTGAATGTTGCAATTAATCACCTTGATTAGCAGTAAAAGGTCTTCCCAGCGTCACCTCCTGACTTGGGGGAATCCTTTGTTCAGAATTGTTAGCTGCCACTAATTGATTCATGTCTGGAATTCTTCTGTTTTCAGAGTGTTGATCCTTATTTACTGTTCTGATTTTGGAGTTTTTTTAATACTGGTAGCCAGATTTTGTTCATTTTCATGGTTTCCTCCTTTCTGTTGAAATTGTCCACATGCTTGTGGATTTCAATAGCTTCTCTGTGTAGCCTGACATGATAGTTGTTGAAGCGGTCCAGCATTTCTGTGTTCTCAAATAATATACTGTGTCCAAGTTGGTTCATCAGGTGCTCTGCTATGGCTGATTTCTCTGGTTAGTCTACCGTGCCTTTCATGTTCTTTGACTTACGTTTGGGCACTGTGTTTGGTGGTCCCTATGTAGACTTGTCCACAGCTGCATGGTATTCGGTAGACTCCTGCAGAGGAGAGAGGATCCCTCTTGTCCTTCACTGACCGTAGCATTTGTTGGATTTTCTTAGTGGGTCTGTAGATAGTTTGTAGGTTGTGTTTCTTTATCAGTTTGCCTATGCAGTCAGTGGTTCCCTTGATGTATGGTAAGAACACCTTTCCTCTGGGTGGATTTTGTCTTGACTCTCATGGCTTGTTCTTGGCCTTGCAGCTCTTCTGATGTCTATGGTGGAGTATCCATTGGCCTGTAGAGCCCAGTTTAGGTGGTTTAGTTCACCTTGGAGGAGGTGAGGTTTGCAGATTCTTTGTGCACGGTCTGTCAGGGCTGTGATTGTGCTTCTTTTTTTACTTGGGTGATGGTTGGAGTTTTTATGAAGATATCTATCCGTGTGTGTAAGTTTTATGTAAACTGTGTGGCCCAATTGTTGATTGGGTTTGCGGATGACTAGAACATCTAGAAATGGCAGTTTTCCTTCCTTTTCTTTTTCCATGGTGAATTGGATGTTTGGGTGGATGCAATTGAGGTGGCCCAGGAACATGCTGAGTTCTTCTCCATGGCTCCAAATGGTGGTGTCATCAACATATCTGAACCATATAGTTGGCTTTTTTGGTGCTAATATTTATTTTAATATTATTAAATTTATTTAATAATATTTTGGTGATAATATTTTAAATCAAATCCATCAAATTCACAAAAGGGAAAACCACAAATGTGGAGGGATGATTGTACTCATGGGTGGCTTTTCCTACCTGATATACATTGACAGTCTCCCATCCAAAAGATAGCTTCCAAAATCTGGTGCAAAGTCCAGTGTCTGCCAAGTGAAATTCCTGATTAGACACAAATCTCCAAAAAGATGAGAATCATAACTGAAGGTTCATTATGAAAGGATAGCACTTTTCTTGGCACAGACTCAAATAACAGAATCAAAACTAATTGCTTTATGATCTTACATCATAGTAAATGGAGCCAGCATAACCCAATGATTAGAGATTTTTGGTCTACGATTTGTGGAAATGCGAGTTACAATTCCCACACTGGTTGGAAATTCATGCACATCAGTCTCAGAGGTAGAAGACAACCCCTTTCTGAAGAAATCTTAAGAAAACCCTGTGAAACATTCACCTTAGGGTCACAGTACATCAGAAACAACTTAATGTTATCCTGCCTTTCTCCTATGCAGGACCCATGGTAGTTCAAGCTTTATTGCAGAGTCTTTTAGACTCAGAACATGCCCATCTGTTTTTTTTAAGTGTTTTATGAATGTCTGATGTAATTTAATAACTTTTTAATTGATTCATAATGTATTGTACAATTTTATATATGTGTTTTATTGTAAGCCGCCCTGAGTCCCCTATTGGGTGAGAAGGGCGGAATATAAATATTGCAATAAAATAAATAAATAAATAAATCATTGCACTGTTTACTGCAGACACTTCCTACAACTTGACAATGACAATCTTTGGCTGGATCTACACTGCCATAAAATAGAGTTTCTGAATTCAGATTATCTACTTTGAACTAGATTATATGAGTCCCCTGACATATAATCCAGATTATCAAATCAGATAATCCACACTATCTGATTTAAACTGGATTATATGAACCTATACTGCCATGTAATCCAGTTCAAAACAGATAATCTGGATTCAGAAACTAGATTATATGCAGTGTAGATGGGGCTTGGTTTCACCAGCCCTATTTCTCCACCATTTTTCTCTATACAGAAAAACTAGATAAGAAGAAGAGAAAGAGGAACTGTGGCCATAAAAAGACATCATAAAAATGAGCTTCTTTGTCAGAGGTTTTGTTTTCTGGGGCATCCCTGTATATAGCATGTGTATTTTAAAAAAAATGCTAGGTAGGCACCCACATTTGCAGACCAGCTGTAAGAATATTTTAAAATGGTTGCCTTTACACTCTGTTGGCATTTTTTCCTGTGTAACCTGATACATAATATAATTGTGTAATCATAGATTTTGAGGTCAGCAGAGATGTTGGAAATAGATCTAAAACTATTAGGACAATGTTAGGACAAAAGATATCATTTTTCCATATGTTCTCACATTTGGTCCATTTTTTGCATCCATCTGCAATTTTTTGAAAACCACAGGAAAATTGGCATTACTTTAGAAGCCGTTCCTCACCAAGTATGCATTTTATACCATTTATCTTAAAATATACATTTTATATTAAATAAATAATATGAATACTTTCTTTAAATATACAATTTTACTCATCTTAACCCAAAGCACACTCTTTATATGTAATTTGAAATATTCAGTGAGCCAAGAACTGTACTACAAAATTCAGAGAAGTACAAAAACACTTTGATACATGTATTAGTCTATATGCCCTTAATAAAATTCCTGGATATCACAGGTTTGTAGACTTTTCCCCCTAATGACAACATGTTCTCATTTCATGTTGGATGGTGGTTCCAGACAGCACTTTAATGTGAGTGCAATCGAGTTTTAAAAACACAATTGCACTTGCATTGAAGTCCAGCTCCCTCCAGAAAGCACGTGCTTTTCAGTATGGTGGGGTTGTCTACATACCTTGCCAGGCTTTCCAGCAAGGAACTGGGACAAAAAAGAAAACCCCTTATAAAACAGCCCTTAAAAAGTAAAATAACTCACCTGGCAGCCATTTCCCCTTCTCTGGAGTTCTCCTGGGTTGTACTAATGAAACGCCAAGGGGGGGGGAGGAACAATTTTCCTCCCCCCCCCCCCCCCCGTTGGTGCATCATTGGTACAGCTCTTTTGAATCATTAATGACTTCATTTGTGGAGAGTTTTTGTTTTGAGAGCTGTGCTCCATCTTTATTCTGTCCATTCTGCATAGTAGCTACCTGACCAACCTCCAGTTCACTCCCTTTTGGAAGATTTTTTCATCAGATTTGGACCCCTGATGCTTTCATACATTTGGACTGATATCAGACTGAAATAATTTCCATTTGAGAGCATCTGCTCCTTTTCTATTGTATTTTTCATTCTATTGTATTGAGCTTTGTATTGGGAATTATAGTGTTACTATAGGCTATATGGTCATTATAGTTCTACTGCACAGACTGTATTGTATTTGTTTATATATTTTACAAGTATTCTGGGATATTGTTTAGTAGTTGGGTTCCTGGAGCCCAAGAAACCTGAGACAGATTGTGTAGATGGGCACTGGAGGTTGCGCAGCACAATCCCCAATCCCATCAACACATTAAGTGGACGAATATGTTCAGACCCATGTCTTTCCAGCAGTCAAATTGTCTCACCACAAAGCAGAGTTTTCCTACTTTGTGGTGAAAGCATTCGTGTTTTCATGGGCCGTCATCTGGATGCCCCACTTGAAAAAGTGAGAGGGCACACATTTTAGTGCCTGTCTGGATGTCCCCTGATTTTGCAATTAACACACACACACAATCAAGAATGGAAAATTGTAGATGCACTGCTGTTCTATTCAGATTTAAAAATTCAGAGCCCAATACCCATGCCGACTGCTCTGAAACAAAACCTGACACTAAAACTAAAACAAGGGCTATATCATTTTAAAAGTGCATCATTAGTCAGGTCAAGGTAATTTTTAAATTTTTAAAAAAGAATACTTTAATAAAAACGCTTAATATCAGAAAACAGAATTTATTATAATATTATTTTTTACACATACGTATGACTCAGCTGTTTCCTAATCGAAAGAGGAATAGACCCCTACTGCTCACAGTGGCTGCTGCCCAGAAAGTGCAGATTAGGTAGTTTTATCAGCCCCTACATATTCCCTAAATTAATGAATATATAGGGACTGTGAATATGAACCAGTCACAAATGTATAGTTCTATGTTATGCATCATCCTTAGTGAATCTTGACTGGTGTAAACTATAACAATGATTGTAAAAGGCTAAAAAGATATTAAATGATTTAATAAATTTAAAAAGGCAGAATAAAACTAGTTGAAATAGTTTGAAATGATTTAAAACTATCTACATGTGAAGGGTTGTGCAAAATCAGATAGGGTATGATATAAGTGCGAAAACATCTTGCATGAAACTTACAAACCTAAGGCCTAGAGCTCTGCCAATACCTTTACTCATATTTAGTCCTGCAGAAGCCTGAATAATATCCCCAAAGGAAAAAATGAGGCTGATGGTAGATGACCTTGTGCAGAAATAGCACACATGGGTGTGTACAGACACAGATCTATGTGTGCATATCTATTAGAGACCTTTCAAAATAAGACCCAGAGGCCTAGAAAGTGTAAGATAACCAAGAGCCAGTACAAGTATCCAAGGAGAACAGGTACCATGTTCCAAAAAGAGCTGGGTGAGTTCCACAGGAAATCTCTAGTTTTCTTTTCTGTGAAAGCTAAAATAAATCCTTTGTTTCTCTCTCTCTCTTTTTAAAGAGAAAACAGAAAGAGGAGGAAAAATAGAGTTCCAGAAATGTATTAGGGAACATAGACATCCAACACAATATAGAACCATCACTCCATTGGTGAAAAAACCTGAGTGGAGTTAATTCACCTCCATGCCCGTGAGAGACAGTGCTATCTCCAAGCAGAAGGACTAGATAGCATTATAACTGTGTTCCTCATAGTAGCATCCCAAGGTTTCAAACCATATTGACTACAAAAGAAATGTCTGCCACCTAGAGACTGATGAGAGTACTACAAGCTTCTAGTGTTTCATTAATCTGTATCCATTCATTCATTAGTATTAAAACCCAAATAAAATTTGGCTACAAACCGTATAAGCCTACTAAGTTTCAACTGTGTATATTCCATGGTCTTAGAATTATAGCTTTACCAGATAGACACATTCTCTGTTATTATTATAGAGGACTTTTGCAACACAGTGCTGTTTCCAGGTTTTTGAAGGCCTACTAAATGTTCACACTTTATCTATTATTCGATATTCTGTGGAAAGGAGAAATGGTAGCACTGAGCCCGTAGTCATGTTGGCAACTAATTGGCCTTACCACCCTCTGCGTAAAATATGCTTATGTACATTTTTGAAATATACATTTTGAACTGTGTGCATTTAATTGCAGTTAATTCAAAAAGGAGAAAGAAAGAAAGATAATCTGCCACTTGTGGTTTTTTCCAGTGATGCCATAATGAAAGTTATGTGCACATTTTCACTAATGGTCTCACAGACCATTAAATGGGCAAATTTGGTCAAACATTCAATTATGGTGAACTTCTTATCCATCCCTGGAAGCATCTTCAGAAGTTATATTGCTGACATTTCAAGAAGAGATGAGGAAAGAAATGCTCACCTCCATCACTCTTCCCTGGCATTTAGAACCTGGCTATCATATTCATCGACACTACAGCTGGGAACAAAGCTTGTATCAAAGCAATCTCCATTGGTAACATTATCTAGGGATCTTTCTTAACTCTCAAAGCAACTGTTAATAGCTCAGTCCCAGGAAAAGCAAACCTGGTGTGGAGGGACTTGTTGCTTAGCATCCTGGTATATTTTCTGAAACAGTTGGCAGAGCCATCAGCCTCATTCAGCTAAATGAATTAAGTAATCACATAATACTGCAAAGAATACGAGAAAGGAATTTCCATATTACGGCTCTTGATACTCCCACCTCACACCCCTGCGCCTGCGAACTGAACACTTTGGCTGAGCCAGCGGTAACATGATCTCAAACTGGGCCCTTATTAAGCAGATGCAGTGAAACGATGCAGAGTCTTAGGTTGCATTTGTCAAGTAAATGCTTTTTATTGCCTCTCATTAGGACAAGGGATACCTCAGTGCTGAGGATTCATTAGCCAAATATTGACCCTTGGAGGTGCAATCATTAAATGGTTTTGGAGGCCAAGTAGAGGAGCCAGGCCACACACAGCAGGCTACGTCAGTGAACTACTTTTTGGGCTCTGAATTTTATTTTATTTTTTGCCTGAAGAAATATGTGACAAAGTTGCAGAATGCCATGATATTGATCTGTCCCTTTTGAACTGGGTCGTGAAGGGCAAAGTATTATGCATATCTTCCAAACCAACTCCTTTAAAATGTCAAAGGTGATAGCTCTGATCCAGCTGTTACCAAGGGTGAAAGTTGTTAAGAAACGTGTTAGAGAAGGCAGTAGGCCCTCCACTTTCTTAGGGGGGGGGGGTAGGTGTGCAGGACCATTGTTACCTAGAAAAGATGCAAATAAAAAACACAGAAACAAGACCTCTTAGGAATCTCTAGGGACCTCTTCACATGGCCTCTGGGACCGAACTGTTTCACTAGCAGCTGCCGGCGAAAGGGAAGGCACGTGAGATGCCTCAAGGCAACCTGTGTGCCCTCCCTCCTTCCTCCCATCATATGGTGGGGACGGGACAAGGCACATTGGCGCCCTATCTCCATCAGATGGGAGATAGGGTGGCTGTGTGTGGCAACGATCCTCCCCCATCTCCTGGCCTTAGGAGGGCTGAAGGACCACAATAATGGTGGCTCAGTGAGTTTTAAAAACTTTTTTACAGTCGTTTTGGAGGGCTTCGGGTTGTTGCATGCAAACACCCCTCCAGGCTTAGGGGTGGGGGTGGAGAGTACAAACCAAAGAGGACCTGCTATAAACCAAAGGAGCTTTTCTGAAAGAATACTTTTGGATCCCAACTCATAATAGGATAATATGAAGCATATACAAGTTTTCTAAATAAACTGTTTACAACACTGTAAACCATTTAATTGTAAGCTAATGTTTCCCATCAATATTCCTGCACTCACACACTCACATTTCTGAAAACATGCATTAAAACAAGCATGTGTCCAGAGGAGGGTGACTAAAATGATCAAGGGTCTGGAGAACAAGCCCTATGAGGAGCAGCTTAAAGAGCTGGGCATGTTTGGCCTGCAAAAGAGAAGGCTGAGAGGACACATGATAGCCATGTACAAATATGTGAGGGGACATCATAGGGAGGAGGGAACAAGCTTGTTTTCTGCTGCCCTGGAGATTGGACGTAGAACAACAGCTTCAAGCTACAGGAAAGGAGATTCCACCTGAACATTAGGAAGAAGTTTCTAACTGTGAGAACTGTTCAACTCTATGATTCTTTTTGTAATACAGTAGAGTTTCTCACTTATCCAACACTCGCTTATCCAACATTCTGGATTATCCAACGCATTTTTGTAGTCAATGTTTTCAATACATCATGATATTTTGGTAAATTCGTAAATACAGTAATTACTACATAGCATTACCATGTATTGAACTACTTTTTCTGTCAAATTTGTTGTATAATATGATGTTTTGGTGCTTAATTTGTAAAATCATAACTTAATTTGATGTTTAATAGGCTTTTCCTTAATCCCTCCTTATTATCCAACATATTCGCTTATCCAACGTTCTGCCGGCCCGTTTATGTTGGATAAGTGAGACTCTACTGTATAATTTTTATTGTGAGAATAGAATAGTGCTTTTTTCTATATTAAAAATGGGGAATGGGGGGAAAGGGGGGGGGAAGAAAACTAGGTATAGTCCAGAAAGAAAAAAAGTATTATGCCTTGGAAAATGCATACCAACTCTATGATTCTATGATTTTACAATAGCTCCCTGTTTTTCCTCCTATATAGCTAAGTAGCAGTCACCATTTCTGAATTTGTCTGGGCTTGGGACAGCTTCCAATATCATAAACAATATTAAAATCTTCCTTGGCAAATGTTTGTCACTTTTTTCCATTCCTGAACCATTTTTTACATCACTTGTCATATGACAGTGTCTCCCCAAACAGGATTTTTCCAGTTAATTAAAGTGATTTACACACAGCATTTCTCTGTCACATTATAACATTTTGTCTTCATAAGTGAATGAATTAAAGGTTGAAAAGGCGCAATGGTAACAAAACAATGGCACGTTAAGAGCACTGAACTCCATTGATTCCAATGAACTAAGTACAAAGTTTTGAATCATCCATTTTTGAATGCTAAGTTACATTCTGTCATTTAATAGTACTGAAATATCATGCAGTCTTCAAAAGACTGCAGTGTGAAATAGTACCCTGGCCCAGATGGCTCTTTGATCACATCTAAGAGTGTTCCTCTTATGCTGGCGGTACCATCCAAGTGTACATTTTCCTTTCTGTGGTGATGTGTTCGTGTTGAACTTTACCACTGGAATGTTCAAGGCCAGCAATCTCTAAAGGCTTCCCAAGATTCCAAAGTCAATTCATTTGTCTGTTTGATCAAATACTCTTGGAAATATGGTTGTGGTATTTTCTCAACTTAAGTTCATCAATAATCCGCTTTTCCACATTGGTCTGTCAACTTTTCCCTTTCACTGAACCTTAGGGGAGAAGCACTCCAGGTTGATCCTTATGTTGTGGCAAAATAAAACACTGAAGTGTCAAAACTGGACTGTGCCTGACATTCTCCTTTCAAGTGTTTGTGGGTACAGAACACCCTTGCCTCCACTGTTTGGATAGGTGGTGAGTCCTCTTGCCAGGCTATCTCCTACTATTGTGGAGGTGTGGCTATTTCCTCTGCTGTTTTTCCCATGATTGCTGGCATCATGCATCAAACATCTTAATATACATTATTATTTATGACCTCATAATTATTTAGCATTTATATGTCAACATTACAATTCCCCCGTTGGTTATAAAGGAGTAAAATCCTTCTTTAATTAACATGACATGGCCCGTGTCAACTTTCCTTGGTCCTACCTTTTTAAAATTGAGTTGGGAGTTTGTATTCCAAGCCAAATACCTGTGTTTTAAGCAAAGACTAAGGAAGACAGAGCTCTCATTCACTAAAACTGGGCTTGGAAGCCAATAATTTTATGTGTTTTAGTGAGGTTTATGCTATACTGGGAAGTTTACAATGGAATTCATTGAATGGGAGACCACAGTGGCTCTGTGCATGTGCGGGTGTGTGTCTAAGTACAATTTAATAAGAAGGAAGCAGCAAATAATTCAAGCTGTCCATGTTTTGAATTGAGGTCAAAAGATTCAGATGCACCAAGTATGCTTCAAGACAGTCAAAATCTCATTTAAATAAGGGGATGGAGAATATAAAAATTGACCAGTTTGTTTATGAAAAACATTTCTCTTTTGAGGAGGATGATATTACACATCACTCAGCGTACTAGAAACAAACTGAACTGCCATATAATTTAATTACTTGACCACCCTGAGAGTTCCATGAGCCAAATCCAGTTCTAAAGTAAGCGGCTAAAACTCCCATTGGGAATGGCACCCGCTTTGCCAAGGCTAAATATGGCCTCTTGCTTTTTCTCCTGAAGTGCCAAGACTTCTGGTGTATCGTAATTGACAGCTACCCTTGCTCACCACATGGAGCTGTTGGTTTTTCCATGCACAAAGGGCAACCTTATACTTTATGGTTACAGGGATTTTTGCTTTAGATGAAAGGAAACACCCTGAGATGAAACCAGAGAAGTCAGGATGATGAAAAAGAGCACAACATGGGGGCAAAATGGACTCTGAATCGACAAATATGAAACATCTCTTGTGCTTACATTCAACACAGAGTTGAGCACACTTAAGCCCACTGAAAGCAATGAGCTTAAAGCTGTAATATCTTGACATAGGAATGCTTCCCCTCTTTCAGTAACAGGAGAAGTCTTTATAATAAATGTTAACTGCCATGTTCTGGCCAAAGACAGCAGGTCTCTACAAAAACCCAGAAGGGAGAAATTAAAAACATGCAAAGCAGAATTTTCCCTGATTGCTGTCTGTTCACATATCAAGAACAAGTTCTTTTTCCTTATTTAAAAATACAGCCAGGAGTTAGGGTCACAGGACCCCCATGAGAGTAATAAAGCAATAAAATAGCCATGGCAGTGGTTCTCAACCTGGAGTCTCCAGATGTTTTTGGCCTTCAACTTCCAGAAATCCTAACAGCTGGTAAACTGGCTGGGATTTCTGGGAGTTGTAGGCCAAAAGCATCTGGGAACCCCAGATTGTAAACCACTGGGCTATAGTTAATTTCCACTGAAACTGATTATCACAGTGGAGGATCTAGAGATTTCTAGAGTGGTGTTCTTTCTAGAGAGGTCCTCCAGTGCGATTCTCTGGTCAACTCTTTCTGAAAGTGGAACATAAAGTCATACTGGAGGACCTACAGATTCCTGGAGAGATGCAGCAGTTCATTCTGGGGAAGGACATGGAAAATTACACTATGCCTGCTTGATGTAGGCCAACCCTTGATCAGAGTCTTTTGCAGAGAAAACAGCATTTCATGCATAACTTCCCCACTTTTCCCTACCAAATACCTCACATTTATTTCTGCACAGAATAATTCTCCAAACAATTTTGCAAGATCCAAATACCACTGCAGAATCTTTATTTACTTTCTTAGTGTGAGGATCCTATGGATAACACATGATTTATCCTTGCACACATTAACTGATAGTGCAAAGCTTTAGATTCCTATCAGATGGGCCATTCCAAAGCACAGCTTGCTTATGGGGTCCAAAATGTTTCAAATGTTAATCTACCAACACCAGCTTAACTACTGGGAGGTGGAGAGGGCTGCTAGTCATTAGCTCATTACAATTTCTGGCATGTATGAAGGGATACAATATGGCTTGAAGGAGGCTGTGTTTTATATATAACCACTCTGTTCCCCTGGGTGGATTCCGTTTCAAGAGCTGTTTCAAAGATGGTGGTGTGTGACACACAGTAATTCACTCCATCCTCCTCGATTTCTTCCCTGTTCAGCTGAAAATAGTATTTGAGGGCAGGTTACTCTACTACTGCCTAACTGTTATGCTAGATCTTTCACGTTTCTTATTAAAGCAGAACAGCTAGGCAAGGTGAAAAACTTATTGTGTAGCAACAGAAGCTCCAGAGTCTCCATTGATTAATCCTGGAATAGCACTGCAGAGAGTTTTGAAAAGAAATGAGATGTCCCAACAAATCCTCTGTCATTACTATTGATTGGTATCAAATACAGAGCTGGATGAGATGACCTCCAATCCCTCTCCAACTTTATGGTACTGTTCATAGTGTACCTGTCCTGATCTCAGCCATCCTCTATGAACAGAACTTTACTTGTTTGATTTGATTTGTTTGATTTGAATGGAGTGCAAACTCTTCCAACTTTTGACTCCCCCAAATATATTCTAGAGACCTCAATCATCTGGAAAAGATGGGGACTATGGTGACAGAGAGAAGGGTACTCTATTCCTTCAGCTGTGTCCACTATTTGGGATAGTAGACCCTCCACTTTCATAGGGTTAGGGGCTCAGGATTCCTGTAAAAGTGGGAAAAGGGGAAAAAAAACATTTTTAATGTGAAAGATTGCCTCTCTAGTAATCTCTAGGTCCTCCAGAATAACTCTGTGATCCACACTGGAGGACCATGAATTTCTTAAACAAGAATTTTCTCTAGTAATCACTAGGCTGGAAGTAATCCACAGAATCAGGTTGGAGGACGTAGACTAGTGGTTCCCAACCCATAGGTCGCAAGGCCAAAGGGTTTTCTGTTGAGTCTCCAAGCAGTGGTGAACTATAAAAATTTTAAACAGGGAATTTTAAAAGGTTTAACACCTTTGTTTCTACATATCTCTGTGAGAGCAGATTTTCAACGCTTCTTCAACTGAAAACCAAAACAAGAAACAGATTAAATATTGAGAATGACATGCGGTTGGCATCAAAGAAAACTCAAATGCAAATTTTTAAGCTTATTAGAACCTTGTTAAAAAGTTACAATTTTAAACATCACATTAAATGGCATAAGTTAATATTATTTAGAATTATATTATATTGAAAAATCTATTTTTGGTGTCTTTTCATTTATCCTATTTAACAGAATATTTTTAATGTATTGGGGTAATGAGTCACTTTGCCTCTATAAAATGGGGTTGCAACTCGAAAAAGGTTGGGAACCACTGACCTAAACATTCCAAGAGAAAACATATTAAGCAAATATGCAAATAATCAAATTCTCAAAATGTAGGGGGCTGACTATAATTAGATGCAATCCTTTATTTATGTAGGGCACAGGGCCGGTTGTTACTAGGCGGCCGCGGACGCGGCCGCCTCGGGCGCTGGCTGCTAGGGGCGCCATTCGGGCCTGACTTCCTGGTCGCGGCCGGCGATTGCCCGGGCGGTCGCCGGCCGCGACCAGGAAGTCAGGCCCGAATGCCCTAGCTGTGCTGTGCGCGTGCGCACAGCACAGCTAGGCCATTTTGCCCTTAGTAACAAACTAAGGGCAAAAATGGCTTCTCTGGCTGTGCGCATGCGCACAGCCAGAGAAGCCATTTTTGCCCTTAGTTTGTTACTAAGGGCAAAATGGCCACGCTGGGCGGGGGCGGGGCCAACTGTGGCCCCGCCCCCCCTCACTAATCGCCCTGGCCCCGCCTCCCACGCAGCGTGGGAGGCGGGGCCAGGGCACGCTGGGCGGGGCCAGGGCGCGGGTGGCGGGGGCGCTTTTCAGCACCCCCGCTTCCCATTAAAAAATATCTCCGGCCGGCCCTGGTAGGGCATTTAATATGTTTTTCATGGTCTTAAACATTAAAGATGTAAAAGGGTTTTATAGGTCTATTTGGTTATAATAACAACAACAATTATTATTATTATTTCTTACTCACTTTTCCTTATGGCTCGAGGTGGGTTACAACATCACTAAAAAAACACATAATCATGTAAAACATTATATAAAATACACATATTAAAACATATTTCTACAAAATACATATTAAAATACACAAAACAAAAATTAAAAACAAGATGCAAGTTTAAAATTCGTGATTAAAACTGACTGGAAGAAATAGGTCTTCAAATCTGTTTTAAATTCCAACAGCTCATTTAGCTGTTGGGGCTTTCCAATCAGTGGCCATGCGTTACCATGGAAAATAAATTTTTTCATTGATATCTCAATTTTAAATATACCCAGCAAAACAAATTTAATTATATAAAAAATTAGTAAAATCTGGACTCAGTGGAGTAAATTCATGCATCATTCGTGTGAAAACACGAATAGAAAAACAAAACTTAAAAAACAATGTTTTCTTTCAAATATGTTTGGTTTGACTTTCAGGACCAAATCAAAAAAGATGCTTATGATAAACATAAAAACAAAGTCTGCAACTGATACTGTTTTTCATTTTAAAATGATCAAAACTCACACATTTCATAATGAACAATGCCACTGTAAAGTGTAATTCAGCCAGCATACACAAGAAGCATCAAAATTATTCTTTTCAGTCAAAATATTTGGGAAATTGATAACTTTTACTTGGATCCAAAAAGATGTTAGTGAGGATACCAAGTGAATTTCCCTAGGGAAACAGAGACACAAATGGGGTCCTACTTCAGAAAGCCTAAAAAACTTTCATTGTATACTATTTCACTCTAACAGGCTATAGCAGACATGGGCAAACTTTGGCCCTCCAGGTATTTTGGATTTCAGCTCTCACAATTCCTAACGGCCTACTGAAGTTTGCCCATGCTTGGGTTATAGCCTAGCACAAAGAGGAACTGAAGGGATCATAGAAAAATATATGCCTCTACCAGCACTGTTTCAAGACAATTTAATTTTATATGAGAACGACATGGCCTTTGACTGATATGTTCTGAATTGTGGCCACAAGGTGTCTCTCTTTCCACAGGCACCTTTGAAACAAGTTCCTTGATCACATCCTATGGGACAGTCCATGGCTTGCCAACAGCTCTTATTACCTTTCTTGAAATCAGAGCCTTTTCACACTACACAATTATAGCACTATGATTCCACTTTAGCTGCCACAGCTAGTCCAAGAATGTGCTTTTAAACAAGAAATATGTGACTGTTCTGCAACTGCCACTATGGTTCTTCTTCCCTGTCTATATATGTAAATTGACTGGACTGGGGGCTGAATTTTCTTCAGCATTTCTGAAAGGAAAGTGTCCTCCCCCTCCAGGACATTTTTAAGAAGCAGTTCTGAGAGGTGGACAGAGCAAGGCATCTCACAGTTAGCAGAGTAACTTACTGGCATCTCTCCACCTTTGCCACTTTAGGTAACCACATGGCTCTGTCTAACGATATATCAGGCTATAGACTAGATCAGTGGTTCTCAACCTGTGGCCCATGGCCCAACAGTGGGCTGCAAGAACGAGAATCCGGTCCGTAAACTTCTTTTGTCTTTATTTATTTACTTTTATTAATTTTATTTTCACTCATTTCCACAGAGCTGATCATTGTATTGGATAGACCACATCAGCACTAGATTATTAATTAATTAATTTTATTTATTTACAGTATTTATATTCCACCCTTCTCACCCTGAAGGGGACTCAGGGCGGATCACATTATATACATATAGGGCAAACATTAAATGCCCATATACACATAGACCCAAGACAGAGACAGACGCAGAGGCAATTTAACCTTCTCCTGAGGGGATGTTCGATTCTGGCCACAGGGGGGAGCAGCTGCTTCATCATCCACTGTGACGGCACTTCCTCATTCCAATGTCATAAATTAGTTAAATCTGCCTCCCCATTTTATAAGTGGTACCTTATTTCCTACTTGATAGATGCAACTATCTTTCGGGTTGCTAGGTCAGCAATGAGCAGGGGCTATTTTTTACTTTTTAATTGATGGGTGCTCACCTCGCCACGGGCTGGCCTCAAACTCATGATCTCATGGTCAGAGTTATTTATTGCAGCAGGCTTCTCACCAGGCTGCGCCACAGCCCGGCTTCTTAATGATTTTTTAAAGGGCGAGCAGATAGTGACTACTGGGTGGTATATGTTCTATATCAGAAGCTGGAGCTGATGTGGTCTATCCAATGAAATTTTCTGAATCAGCATCCCAAATAAACAAACCGAATCTAAAGTTGACCAAAAACTGATTCGTAACCCATTTGGTACTAATGTTGGAGAGTAGTCTTTGGTCAAAATGGTCTCTGGTCAAGTGGGTCAAAAAAAGTTTGGGAACCACTAGGCTAGATTGTGTACCCTGTCTCTGGATGTTGGAGGTCTCCTATCATGTTATGACAACGTGCCCATGCATTGCATTGTAATCCAAAATATCTGCAGAGCACCACGTTGGAGAATGCTTTTTCATATTGGCAGGACCTCCATAACCTGTTAAGATCTAGTAAATAAAAGTGTCAAACTATGGGCAAAAAACCCAATAAGATTTATTTATCATGTTATTATTTATTTGCGACATTTATATCCCACCCTTCTCACCCCGAAGGCGGTTTACAAGTATATATACATACAATATATTATATGATATGACTATATTGCAATATTATTAGTAATATTGCATGTAATATAGATATACAATTATAATAGTGAATTATAATAATTATTACATTGTATTACATCATAATATTATTATTAATATTACATGTATATACAATATATTATAATATTAGTATAGTATAATATTATTATATAGTATTATGTCATTAAATTGATACAGGGGACATGGTGGAAAAATGTCTTCCTGGCCCCACCTTCTTCATTCTGCTCCAGAATGGCAGTTAGACCTTGGGGGGGAGGGGAGTGCTCCCATCTGATGGTAAAGGAGACATGGTGGAAAGATATCTTCCTAGCCCCGCCTTCTTCATTCTTCAAGATTTGCACTAGCGTTGAGAATTAATTTCATCTAAAGCAAAATGGACTGGCAAATTTGACATTTCTTACTTGAAACAGGTTGAGTATCCCTTATCCAGTATTCCAAAATCCAAAATACTTCAAAATTCAAACTTGCCCACATGGATGGTGAAGGGGCAAAGATGTAAAAGATGTAAAATACTCCTCTTAATCCAAAGTCAAAAGCAGGAGGCCCCTTTTCTGTGGAGAGGGCGAGGAAAGACACCACAAAAGTGCAAACTGCAAACTGCAAAATAACTATTTATTGCGTGGCCATAGCAATGTGACAAATACATGCATACATGCAATCAAAGGATTTGTCCGAATTTCCAAAATGGTTGCAAGGGTTTTATCATCTCCACATAAATTAGCATGCATATCCTTATTGGCTTACAAAGATCATTTACCCCATTTGTGTAATGTTGTCTACGTCACAAGCATCTTAACCATCATGCAATCCCATTGGTTTTCTATGCTGTAACAACATGTGATTCTTTAGACAATGGTGCATTCATGTTACTGACCCTGACTTGTTGCAAGTATACGCTCGAAATCGTATGGGAACCGGTTCTGACTTGATGTATTATTATTATTTGAAAGTAACTTCTTTTCTCTGGAACAATTCTTTTCCCAAACATCAGCATTTTCTCTCAAGCGCAGGCCTTCCTCAAACATAGGCCTATTGCAACTTAAGTCAATCAAAACATATGGGACTTATAGCCATTACAAGTATCTTTGAAAATTCTTTTTAAACCCATGTCCCTCTCAATGGCTGAGAAAGTGACACTATTGATTTCTGATGGTTCAGAAATTATCAAAAATACAGTATAAAACTGCCTTTAAGCTATGTCTATAAAGTGTATATGAAATGTAATGAATTTCAGTTTTTTACTTGAGCCCATCTCTAACATATTTCATTATATACATATATGAAATTACAAGTTATTCCAAAATAATCAAAAAATCAAAATCCAAAACACTTCTGGACACCATTTTGGATAAGGGATATTCAACCTGTAGAAACACTTGTGAATTTTTGAGCCACAAAGGGAAGGAACTCCTATAAAACCACTGGAATGTCTTGTTAACATTTTAAAATAAGAATTCTAAAGATATAACAGACAGGTAAAACCTATAGTAGCCTTACAAAGAACAGATTTATTGATGGTATATTGTGGTGTCAAACCTGACTTAGCACTTCCAGTATTTATAACAGTATTAGAGATGAATAGGGGCTCATTTGCTCAGAGGTGTGAAATGGATCTGATGAAATTCATTTTAATCTATTTTTAAAATCCAAAACAAGGCAAGGATGTAAGATGCTATATGAATATGATTACCATTTCAGGCTTCTCATATACAGGTGGTTGGGTTTTCCCCTTTTCTATAAAATTCTTGATCATTAAATAGATGGAAATCTTATTGGCAAAATCCAAAGAGTTTGAGGAGAACAAAATAAAAAAGAGCAAGTTATTAAACTTGAAAAGCTGCTACTGAACACATACAAACATGACTTTTTTCCAAATAAATTTTAGAAGGAGTTTTATTACTTGCCTAAATCAAGAGTCATGCTAGTGACTTATCCAATGCTATAAAAATGAGTATTTCTTCTGTTACCTTTATGGGAAATCTAGGACATTATTAACATAATAAATCTCAGGCACAACCATGACAGAACCAGATATAAGGTCCTAGTTTTTGCAGATTCCTGCAGGAATCTACTCATGCAGGTGCCACATGCCATGAAATAAAAGTTGGTCATTTCACAGTTCAAAATAAATGATAAAAAGGAAATGCTGAATAAGTACCATCCCTTAACCATCACCCTTTGTGTACATTATATATTTCCCAAAGGATAGGACCATAGAAATAGCATATTGAATTCTATTCCAAAATGCGTAAGTTTCAATATTTTTAGCTAACATGAATAATGTCTCTGCTGTCTTCACATTCATCACTATAGCTATCTAGATAAATATTATTTAATAATATCGATACTAATATTAATAATAATTTTATTTCTTACCCGTATCTTCTCATAGCTGGAGGTGGGTTTCAGCATAGTTAAAACACATAAACATTGTAAAGATTCTATAAATACACATATTAAAATGTATTTCTATAAAATATACATATTAAACGTATTTCTATAAAATACATACTAACAACACAGAACGGAGATTAAAAAACAAGACACAAGTTGAAAATCAATGATTAAAACTGGCTGGGTAGGCCTTGCGGAAGAGATAGATCTTCAGATGGTTTTTAAATTCCAGAAACTGATCTAGCCGTTGGAGATCTTCCGACAAGTTGTTCCACAGTCTTGGGGCAGCTGATGAAAAGGTCCTCTGGATGATGGTTGCCAGTCGGATTCTGGCTGATTGGAGTCACCACCTCTCCAGAGGACATCAGTGTTAGGCATTGGGGTTTAAAGAATACATGCAAACCTCTTGTTTTACTTAGCACAAGAAAAGGCATCCCAATACATAAAGATATTTTATTGGGAAATGATTGGCTTAGATAAGAGTTTTTGCAGTTTTTGTAAATTTTTTGGCAGAGAAATAAGTGCAAGCATTTTATTTTATACCAAAACCACAAACATTTATTTTTGTACAAAATTCAATTCCCATTGCCCAAAACACAATGTTTTCTGATGTTTCTGTGTTTCACAATACAGTTCCAAAATGTGAAAAGCACAAAAAATGTGCAAGATTTTGCATAAGCTCACCCCAACTCTCCTAATAGAACTCCCCCCTACTAGCAAAGAACACATCAAATGTGAACAAATGTGGTCTTTGAGGGCAGACTATTTTAATAGGTCCTCCATCCCTGCATGGGTAGGTTGTAGCTGTGATACTAGCCCTGACTAGAACGTGATCAGTCAATGACAACTCGGAGGTATTAACCCTCCACTCACAGACCCCTGTGTTCCAAACTGAAAACCAAATCAAAAGTATGACCTGCTCAATGAGTCGGTCCAAAAATGGATGTTTGTTGTGGATACCATGAACTCCTGAGCTGCACCTGACAAACTGGCCTCTGGGGGTATGTTGAAGTCTGGGAGACTCCAACAACACCCCCGAAACCATTTATGTGAGATCAGCCAGGGAGTCTGTTAGGCAGTTGGGTGGATGGTACACTAACAGAATCCCTAATCCCTGGTTTTCAGACTCCGGTACATACACTCAGTGTGATTCAGATCTCTTATAGGTCAGGTTAAGAGAGTCTTTATAGACCACAGTTATCCCCCCCCCCCCGGCCCACTTTCCCTCACCTGCTCACTGGCACAGTACCCAGCTGGGAGGACTTGAGTCCAGGTTGGCCTATTATCATCCCTCAGCCAAGTTTCAGTGAAGCATGCCAAATCAGCCCCTTCATCTTCAAGAAATCATAGACGATATGTGTCTTATTCTTAATTGAGCTGGCATTATTTAATAGCAAGGTGAGATATGGTGGGTTGCCTGGCTCACTCTCCAAGTTCCCCAGGCTGGTAGGGTGACTGGAAGGTGGGATAGGTATTAAACACCTTTCCCTCCTTCCTCTATAAGGACATGTGACCCTGCCATCACCATATCTCACTTTGCCCTACACAACTTGTTTTGCCACCCCAGTTTACGTATACATTGAATTAGAAAACAAGTATACAGAGACAAAACAAACAACCAAAAGCCAAAAAAAAAAGGGGGGGGGGGACAGAAGACAAATTATAAGATTTAACTGACAGGGAATCAAATAGTATATAATTATAAGACAGCTTATAATTATGATTTCATTCCATAAATATATGGAGACAAAGCTATATTTTTTGCCATAATTAAATATCAATCACCCTAATATTTTCCCCATCTATAAGGGCATCTACAGTGTAGAATTAATGCAGTATGATACCACTTTAACCACCATGACTCAATACTATGGAATCATGGGAGTTGTAGTCTTACAAGGTCTTTAATCTTCTCTACCAAATAGTGTTTGTGCCTCAACAAACTACAACTCCCATGATTCCATAACTCTGAGCCATGGCAGTTAAAGAATTGTCAAACTGCATCAATTCTACACTGCAGATGCACCCTATATTTAAACTGACTTATTTTGTCTGTCAACAGCAAGAAGAATCTATAATAAAGCATATTTCTTTCTGTACCAAAGAGTTAAAGTATGAAAAAATCAGCCTTACTAATTATTTCACTTTGTCATTTTTAATATAAGAATATAGGATACCTTGACTAAGTTTTGTTTTTGTTTTAAAGATATAAAACTTTATTTGTCTAGTTTTTTGTGTGGCAATTTCAACATGTTGAAAGATTTCTCTTAACTGGGTAACATTACCAAATTATATGCATTTCTTCATGATTCTTTGCCCTTTGGGTTTGTTTTTTTTAAAATTTTCACAAAACACAATATTTCTTGCACAAAATTCTATTTTCCCACCAACCGCTGAAAATACTGTGCTTTTTTTTCTTTTGATCAATGAGGCTGGCCTTCTCTTGGTCCCACATCCATCTCAAGCTCGTTTGGTGGGAATGAGAGAGAAGGCCTTCTCCATGGCTGCCCCTCGACTCTGGAACTCCTTACGCAGGGAAGCCAGAATGGCCTTCTCCTTGTTGTCCTTCCAGCAGCAGACTAAGAGCTTTTTATTCAGACAGGCTTTTAAAGAAGAACGTTTAAAGACTGAGTCAAAGGTGTGGTGTGGTGTTTTATATATTTCAAATTGGTTTTTAATTATTGTAACTATTTATTTTTAATAGTGCTTGCTTTAATTCTATTTCAATATTTATCATCTTTAGATTGTTATTGTACATTGTATTGTTTTTATCACTGTTTGCAGTTTTGCATCCCTGTTAAGAGATAAAAAATGTCTTATGAATAACAACAACAACAAGACAGCCCAATCAAAAAATAATAATTCTTGGTAACCATTTCAACTCTAGTTTTTCAGATATGGTTATCATGATTTTCTGTGGGCAAGATGGTGACTACTAAATGGCATATGTTCTGTATCTCAAAAACTAGAGCTGAATCATTGGGTCTAATATACCCAGAAATGGAGCTAACATTTGAGGCACCAAAATGTGTGATGGCCAGTGTAATAACAATATCATATTTCCCCTTTTACTGCAATCCCTGTACACCTGAAAAACTCTTCTAGTCGTTTCAAAGATTTTTAGGCTAAATAGATGCTGCAGGAAGGACGATGCCACTGATTGTGGCAGAAATTGTGGACCTTGATTCCAGGAGATTTTTTTTCACAGCTCCTGCTTATTGTTTGACTGAGATCTCACACAGGACATGTAACTCCAGTATCAAAGTTATGCTCCATCTTTCAATCCAATCTGCTAAAACCCCACAAAACAAAGGCGTTCTGTGGTGCTGGTGAGTTGGGGCACTTCAGAGTGGCATATTCATCCTTCTCAAAGTGGCAGCGGGGAGAGTAGCATTCTCATCCTTGAATTGCCCAAATTCAGTACTACAGAAAAAGTAGACAATGTTCTTTGCTCAATTACATCTTGCCCTCTTTGGTTTCACTACTATTATTTATTTACTAATTTTTAATTTTGCACATTTAACATGTCCCTGGCATACAAATATTTCTATTTCCTTCAAGTCAGCATACTGCTTTCCTACTGAGCAATTCTTTGTCATGAGATTCTCAGATTCCTGCTGTACATTGTGTCTTAAATAGTTATTTCCTGAAGAATGAAGAAAGAAATTCATCTCCCGCCCCCTCCCCCCTGTTCCTGCCAAACCCTCTGGAGCATTTGTTACTCCTTTGCTATATTTAGAGTCCCAAGTTTGCAAACCATGACTAAAACACACTATTGAATTAATATTTTAGTTTGATCATTACTACAAGAAAAAAGAAAGAAAGAGCAAGAAAATGGGTGTTGTTTTTTTTTTAAAAGGAGAGCAATCATTTCTGTAGCAGTCCACTTTGAACTCCTTTGGCATCCTCTGTTTTGGTTATGTGTCAACAGTATTGTGTGCAAGATATAGAGATAATGTGATTGTTTTTTTCCTCCTTCTAATGAATGTACAAATAAGTCAGTGATGATTCACATATAATCATTGCAGAGTTCAGACAATGGAAACAATAATGCTTTTTAAACCCCAGCACTTTCATCTACAGTATTTATAGGCTTTTATTTAAGAGACAACAATGTCTTTGCAAAAAGAAGTAATTGTCCCTTATCACTATTCAACATTTTCTTCCTGGGAAGTGTTATTCCTTCCCAGCTCCCCTAGCATCCTTAAAGTGCTTTGCAGATATATTTTATACTAAGATTTAGGAAACAAATATACATAATAAGCTTTAAACAGTTTGCCTGACAATTCTTCCATGGCAGGCTGCCACTGCAACAACTACAGAATTCATCAGAATTTTAGAGCTGAACTTCAACATTTCACAGATAAAAACCAGGACATATCTGGTTGAGCTACATGAGAGTGCAGTTGAAATGGCCAGGCAACATGATGATAAAAGTTGTTAATGAGGAACAAATGAGGTAGCAGAGATGGCATCATTTTGCTTTTGCCTGAGCCTGCTGGGGTGAACAAGATTCTGTGCACATGACTCCAGTTATTATAAATAAAACAGATGAGTACCATTCAGCTGAATTGCTGAAAACTGACCGAATAGGACACTTTGATTCTATTATGGTCATGGGAAAGGCAAAGAAATGGTAGTGACTAATTAAGTAATAGGACAAGCAGACAAATATCAATTTATCATGTTCCATTACATCCCATATTTCATTTCAATGACACATTACATTTATTCATCAAACTCCAACCTTTTGGTTAGCAAATTCAGCAGCTCAGTGGTTTAACCCACTGTGCCACCGTGGGCAAAGTTAACTGCAGTTGACTCTCTGTATCCACAAATTCTGCATCCATAGATTCCAACATCTGCGGAGTTTGAAAATATTCCAAATTTTAAAAAATCTAAAAGCAACCCTTGATTTTGACAATTTATATAACAGAGATCATTTCAATATGCCATTGTATATAGAAATAGATAGAGCATTGATTGATTTCTGTATTCCCAGATGGTCTTGGAACCAAACCCCAACAAATACCAACTTTCCACCAAGAAGGAAGTGTAGGTAAAGTTGTACAGAGGACTGAAATGGCTCAATAAATTCTCCTAAGAGACCTATGAGACTTGCCTTATACAATTCCATTTGATAACTCACTTAAGTGCTTTCTTTATTTCCCTAGCCAAATTGCTTGGCCACAATAAGCAGCATGAAATTATAACGTGAGTGCCGGATGTCTGAGCATATGGAAGGAGAACACAACAGGAACTTGCAGAGAGAACAACCAGGTGTGGAGGCAGCTAAAGTAGGAATATTGGTGACAGATGTTCTCCTTGGTCTTTGGGAGAGGTGCACACCAGTCAGCATCTTCATCATATCACCTGACATCTCCTACTACAGGGGAGCATGAGGTTGCCTGATGACTTTTGCAAACTATATAACATGGCCAAACCATGTAGAGGTTTTGCATCACTTCTGCCTGTAAACACCTTCTACATAACAGCCTCTCAGCAAGGGGACCATACAGAATGCAAAGGGTCTTTAGAGGAAACCTGCAATCAGAAGATTAGGCTGTTGACTTGTAAAGCTTGGCAGCAGCCTTTCTTATAAACACCTCCTTTGCTGGCCAGCCTATTGACCAGTGGGTTGTAAATAACCTTGAATAAAAGCAGAGGAATTTTATCAAAACGAATGCCACCAAAAATAGCCTTTGCATTTGCTAGATATTCATAATCAGCCACATTAGTGGCTGGAGTCTGATGCATAAATGTTCTGTTTTGCAGAACACGTTACATATCAAATACCTACTGTTTGATTATCAGTTGTTCCTCCTGAGGCCAGTTTCTTACAGAAAATGTGAACTACTGCTAGTTTTGTTTATTAAAATATTTATGTACCACCCTATGTCTTGGAATCTCAGGGCAGTGTACAGCAACAGTGTACAACAATATAAACAATAACACACTTCCAGAATTAAAACAATGATAAAATAACGGGATTAAATAATGTAGGATGTAATCCTGTAGGTGTAATCCTATGGTGCTACACAGTAATACCTGGCCCTAATTTCAGGGTATGCATTTATAACTGGCATAGACGCTTCCAGCTATGTTAAACAATTTATAAAGTTAAAACAACTTCAAAAGCTAGAAGCAATAAAGCCATGTACATTTTGAAAGCAATTGAGACCCCACGAGCTTTAATAAAAAGCAATGTTTTGTTTTGTCAAAGGAAAGAAATCAATGTCAATACCAATCTGGCAGATTTCACAGTTAGTGCACTACAACAAAGAACAAATCCACAATCTTGCTACAATATACCATATTTACTTGAGTCTAATAGTCACATTTTTGGGGGAAATTACATTGCCAAAATAGAGTGGGGCATTTGATCGGATGGTGCATCACTCACCTGCATGAAAAGGCCCAGAAGAACTTTGAACCCTGGAGCCTAGAGAGGGAGACAGAGGGCATGAAGAGGCTGTTCCTGGTAGTGGTGGCAGCCTCAGGGCTCCATGGCACTCAGAGAAGGAGGAGTGCCCAGCTGGTGACCCAGTTGTTCTGCTTTGCCATGGATCTTGCCTCTTGCCTTGAGCCATTCCCTCCCTCCCCCCCCCCCCCCCGCTCAGTCCCATGTGGTTCCCAAGGGGCCTCATTCACAAGGCCTTCAAAACGTCCCCCTTGGTGAATGAAGCCACTTGGGAATCATGTGATACTGGCATGTTTGCCAGCCTCAGCCTGATGGAGGGGCATAGCTTTCCAAATGGTCTCATTCACGTTGCCTGACTCCCTGACATGACCCCCTGACTGAGGTGTGCATTACATTCAATTGCACATTATACTTGAGTAAATGTAGTATTGCTCCTGGGAGCAGGACACATCAGAGGGCCTCTTCGATTGGTCTCATGACTTCATCAAAAAGGTCAGCGGAATAGCCACACATTGTTCTCTTTGGTCTTTGGGAGAGGTGCACACCAGCACACATTGTGGGAACCCATCACCCTACTTTCCTGCATCACCTGACTCACCAAATTCACCATCCAACAAGGGGAAGTGTAGACTGCCCAGCTTCCCCCGCCCCCATTGTTCCTGGCAGAACGTGGAAAGCCTTCAGTGTTGCCACTGCAGCACCATGCTCCACTTTTTCTTCCCTTTAAGCATGGAGCGTCGCTGGAAGTAGTTGGGCATCATGTAATGGGAGCCATTGTGCTCCATGCTTAAAGGAAGGCAAAGTGGAGCACGTCACTGAATGTACTGCCATCTGATGAGGTCACATGTCCTTGGACAGTCAGGCAGGCAAGGTCACTTTCAAGGCATTTAGGGCTTGATCAATGTTTAGTATGGCAATGCCTCTTTTTCATTCACTGATACTATTGAATTCTTAGAAAGAATCTTGAAAATCTCAACATTGTTGGTATTGTTGCTCAGGTTGAAAAACTATTCAGAAAATTTTCAGATTGAATCATTAGTGCATGTGCAAGAAAACAGATGGTTGAAAAACCTTAAAAATTAATAACAAACCCAAGTAGTCCCTCATTATTGACATATCTCTCATCTTTAATAGTATGACATTGCTGAAAAGTCAAGCACTGAACATTAATTTGGAATCATTAATATTAAGCATAGTGGGGTTTTTTCATGTCAGGAGTGATTTGAGAAACTGCATGGTGCACATATTGTTTCTTGCAGCATTTGCTGAAGGTATAAAGTATAAAGTATAAAGCTTCAGTTTCAAATTAAGGCCTCCAAGTTGGCAAATAGTTTCTTTTATGCTGAAGTTTGGTATCTATTTATTTAGACTCAAGCCTCATGAAGCTCACTGGGACCTACTTCTGATGCCTACAGGACTGCACTGATAATGTGCCATATTCCCTTTCAATTGAGTAACTCTACGAATGAAGACGAAGTGAAAGTGCTTTATTTTGGCTCAGCCATCTAAGTCTCTACAGGGCATGGCAAGCTGGGAATTCCAAACATAAGAGAATTTTATGGCAAATATCCTACTCTCACCTCCTGAAAGACTAAAAAATGGAGTAGAATTAGTAAACAGAATGGCTGTAAATGACAGTAAAAGTCATGGTCTGATTGAGTTACACAGCTATCCAACTGGTGAGATCTGGGTGGCCAAGTTTATATTTTAAATTGCCAGCAATAACAAAATCAATGTCCAGTTTTAGCAGGTAAAATTTACATGAGGATAGAGTTCATGCTCAGCTTACTGTACCTCTTGGGGTCTCAACTTGAATCAATTCCATACTGTTAAGTAGTTCTCAGTGCTAAAATAAGAAGCAAGAACTCTTGGCAGTAGAAAGAGGCAAATAGAATATGGCAATAAAATAAGAGCAAAAGAAAAGAAAGACCCCCTTTTCTCCCCAGAGCAGACCAGGGAAATCTTGACAGGGTGAAAACAGCAAGCCAGCTCTAGAGGGACAATTATTATTCTTGAACTGGGACGGGAGGTGAATTAGAGAGGCTCTTAGCCAACTGTTAGGCGCCAAAAGCTAGTTCAATTTTCAAAGGCCTTGGGGTCTCTTTGCCTCACACATTATTGAGTCAGGTGTCAAGTCCCTTTTCAGGCTTTTAAATATTAAATATTTCAGGGGGTGGGGGAAGTGGAAAAGAGCAGCTAGCAGACAGAAGAACCAGATGTAAATTTTGTCCAGTCTTTGGGATTTATTTCAGTATGTATTTGGGTACAAAGGCCTCTCAAAGCAGCTTACCTGCCCCACAAAATACAATACAATGCTAAATTTCAGAATTATAGAATCATAGAGTTGGAAGAAACTACATGAACCATCTAGTCCACCCCCCCCCCCCCCCCTGCCATGCAGTAAAAGCACAATCAAAGTATCCCTGGCAGATGGCCATGCAGCCTCTGTTTAAAAGTTTCCAAGGAAGGAGCTTCCACCACACTCTGAGGCAGAGAATTCCATAGTAGGCCAGGAAGTTTTTTCTAATGTTCTAATGTGGAATCTCCTTTCCTGTAATTTGAATCCATTGCTCCTAGTCCTAGTTTCAAGAGCAGCAGAAAACAAGACTGCTCCCTCTTCCTTATGACACACTTTCACATATTTATACATGGCTATCATGTCTTGAAGGAGCTGGGAGTGGCAACGGCTGACAGGGAGCTCTAGTGTGGGCTGATCCATGAGGTCATGAAGACTCAGGAGTGACTGAATGAATAAACAACAACATCATGTCTCCTCTCAATCTTCTGTTCAGGTTAAATATACCCAGCTCTTTAAGATGCTCCACATAAGGCATGGTCTTCAGACCTTTGATCATTTTAGTTGCCCTCCTCTGGACACCTTCCAGCTTGTCAATATCTCTTTTGAATGGTGGTGCCCAGAATTGGACACAGTATTCCAAGTGAGCTCTAACCAAAGCAGAATACAAGGGCACAATGACTTTCCCCAATCTAGACACTATATTCCGTTTGATGCAGCCCAAAATCCCATTGGCTTTTTAACTGCTGCATCACATTATTGGCTCATGTTCAACTTGTTATCCACAAAGACTCCATGATCTTTCTCACATGGAATGTTGTTGAGCCAGGTATCACCTATTTTGAATCTTTGCATTTCATTTTTTCTACCTAAGTGTAGTATCTTACATTTTTCTTGCTAAATTTAATTTAGTTAGTTTTGGCCCAGCTCTCTAATGTGTTAAGGTCATTTTAAATTCTGATCCTGTCTTCTGGAGTATTATTCCTCCTAATTTGGTGTCATCTGCAAACTTGATAAGCACACCCTCTAAACCTTCATCCAAGTCATTAATAAACAGTACTAGGCCCAGGACCAAACCCTGCAGCAGTCCACTAATCATTTCTTTCCAGGATGAAGAGGAACCATTAGTGAGCACCCTTTGGGTTCGGTTGCTTAACCAATTACAGATCCACCTAATAGTAGTATTGCCTAGCCCACATTTAGCTAGTTTGCTTGCAAGAAGATCATGGGGGACTTTGTCAAAGGCCTTATTGAAATCAAGATATGCTACATCCACAGCATTCCCTGCATCTACCAAGCTTGTAACTCTTTCAAAAAAAAAAGATAAGATTAGTCTGGCATGACTTGTTTTTGAGAAATTCATGTTGACTTTTAGTAATCACATAATTCTTTTCTACGTGATTACAGACTGTTTCCTTAATGATCTGCTCCAGAATCTTTCCTGGTATTGATATCAGGAAGACTGGATGGTAATTGTTTGAGTTCTCTTTTTTCCCTTCTTGAAGACAGGGACATTTGCTCTCCTCCAGTCTGCTGGGACTTCTGTTCTCCAAGAATTCTGAAAGGTTATTGCCAGTGGTTCTGAAATTACTTCTGTTAGTTCCTTCAATACTCTTGGATGTAGTTCATCTGGCCCTGAAGACATGAATTCGGTTAGAGTGGCCAGGTATTCCTGGACTACTACTTTACTTTTGGGTTGCATTTTCCCTATTACCTCATCTGCTCCATATTGCTCAGGTTGAACATCAATCTCTTTTTGGGAGAAGACTGGGGCAAAGATGATGTTGAGCAGCTCTGCCTTTTCCCTATTCCCTGTTAACATTTCACCACCTTCTCCTCGCAGATGCCCTACCATTTCCTTTTTCTTCCTTTTCTACCGACATAACTAAAGAACTCCTTTTTATTGGTTTTAATCTCTCTGGCAAACCTGAGTTCATTTTGTGCCTTAGCCTTATGAACCTTTCCCCTACATACGTTAGTTATTTGTTTGAATTCCTCTTTGGCGATTTCCCCACTTTTCCATTTATTGTGCATGTCTCTCTTAAATCTTAGCTCAGTTAAAAGTTATTTGGACATCCATTTTGATTGTTTTACACCTTTCCTATTTTTTCTCCTTGCTGGCACTGTTTGCAAATGTGCCTTCAGTATCTCACTTTTAAGAAACTCCCATCCATCATTAACTCCATTCTCTTTTAGTATACCTATCCATGGAATCACACTCAGTATTGATTTACATTTCCTGAAATCGGCTCTCCTAAAGTCTAGAAAGCGTATTTGACTTCTCTTAGTTTCAGCCTTCCTTTGTATCACAAACTCTAGGTCACTCTCACCTAAAGATCCCACTACTTCCACTCCATTGATAGTTTTAACTGTTTTATGTGCTATTTTATATTGGTTTGTATGGGTATCTAATTGTTGCCACTGTTGTAAGCCGCCCTGAGTCCCTTCGGGTGAGAAGGGCAGGATATAAATGTGAGAAATAAAATAAATAAATTGATCAGATCCTCAGTGCTGGTTAGGATCAGATGCAGAATAGCTGATCCCCTTGTTGTCTCTTCTACCTTCTGGACAATAACATTGTCTGCAAGGCAAGTGAGGAATTTGTTGAAGTTTGTACTCTTGGCAAAGTTTGCTTTCCAACAAATATCAGAGTAGTTTGTTCAAGAAAGGTTTCATCCAGGTCTTCCGTCTGGCTTGGAGGTCTGTAGTAGACCCCCACAACTTTGCCATTTCTGATCAGTTGTGAGTGTTCATGTGTACCACTATGCATGTGTGTGTGTGTAAGCACTCATAAAGCAGGATGGCTGGATCCAATGAGAATATGGAACTAAACCTGAATGCAAAACCAAACCAAAACAAAAAACAAACTATAAAACAGCCAATATATTGTGCTCCACAGTTCTGTAGAAAATAAGATAAAGAAATGTAACAACATGAAGCCATTTTGAGTCTCCTTTTTGAAGAGAAAAAGCAGGGTATAAACATAAACATAATAACAATAACAACAACAAGAGAATAATATGCCTTAAGTGGTGATGTTCTTTGACTCCTTTCATGTTTTGCTTCCACTTCCAATTGGCATCAGGATGAATACATTTGATTGTTAATGCACTGTTTTTTTCTGCTTTGTTAATTGTGCTGTAATACATTTTTTGAGAGCAAGCGAGTAAGTGAGCAGATGTTTTGGTTGTGTCTAGCCAAAAGTAGCTTGCTTACAATTCTCTGTCGTTTTGCTATTATAAGTTTATGAGAAAGGAAGCTTAAGGAAGATCAATACATCCTCTGCGTACATTACAAATGACTTGTGACGTATATCCACAGGAGCTGTTTTTAGTAGGGATATTCTAGTTATTAAAGATTTGACATGAACTTGGCCCATTGCCCTCCGAGGAATGCAGTGTAGGCATAATCTTGCCTTCCTGTAATTGTCTATTTAACTTGGCAATCTAGGGTAATTTTTTCCTGTGAAATGAGCCCAAGACGTCACTAGAATGATGCTCAGATTAATTGATGGGACATAATAATACTCCTAATAAAAACTCATGATATGCACCTTCTTCCTTTGCCCCATCTTGTGTCCCCCCCTCTGCAACCCAGTTTAAGAAAATGGCCTTACAGGAATGCGTGAGTCACTTTCCATCAAGTCTTTTTGTCTTTAATTGACGCAAACAATACAGAGGAGAAAAATAAGCAGCAAAGAACCATCTGTTTAATTGAGTCCTTGACATTTTATTGCATTTCCTACTATTGCATATTACAGGAAGCAAATAGAAAAACACTGACTAATTATATGCTGTTTACGGATCCTAGATTTACTTTGATTGTTTTCCTTTAAATGACTATTCTGCCTAGTGCACACATAATTTCTGCTTCCTTTTGCTTCCTTCACATGGCATGCTTGCATAATAAATCCTGATTGTTGTTGGTTTTCTTTTAAGTACCACTTATTGCACTTGATGTTTCTAAAAAATAACACACAAAATGGGGATAGAAGGCAGAGGGCTGCCACCAGCCCAGTTTTAACAATAGTAAAATATATACACAATTCTTCTTTAAATATTGCTTATTTTAATGAATCTGAAGATGATAACTGAGATCCAAATCATAATTGTAATGATGATGACAGGACTCCATCATCATAGTTATGACTGATGGTATTTCTCAGGCACTGCAGATCATAAATGATGTCTGCAGTGCAATCTCTATCACGAACTGCCATGAAAAGAGGCAATATAAAAAATTACCCTGTGTGATTGCATCTTTTAATTCAGCAAGGCTTTTGACAAATCAGAATGAACCAACCTATTCAGGGTTTATGAAATGTTACATCTGGGAAAAATGTTCTTACAAACACTACGTCAATTATACAGTACTAACCAAGCCTTTTAAAAAAACAATTCCAAACTTATATAAGCAGGGAAGTCTCCTCTTCTTTTTGCTTTTGCAATGGAACCTCTGGAAAATATAGGATCATAGAATCATAGAATCATGGAGCTGGAAGAGACCTCACTGGCCATCCAGTCCAACTCCCTGCCAAGAAGCAGGAAAATTGCACCCCTGGTAGATGGTCATCCAGCCTCTGCTTAAAAGCATCCAAAGAAGGAGCCTAAAGGGGATTAGGATTAATGGTAAGAGATCTATTGTAAATTAATAGAGAGTTAATAAGCCCGCTCAATAACTGCCAAATATAATATCAATCTTAAAATCTTTTGGCGCAGTCTCAGCTTTGGAAATAGATCAAGGTAATTCTAAAGTCTTGTGTCTGAATATGAATACTAGCTCAAGAAAGCTTCTTTCTAAAATAACAGATACTCAAACAACTTCAATTTGGGCAAAATCGGGTTAACAGCTGAAAAATTTGTGTTTAAAAGGTGCGCTTAAGACCTGATTCCTACCAAAACCCGCACATCTTCACATGTCACGGAAAACATGCAACTTCCTTTTGAGCCTCTTCTGTGGACTGCTCTAGTGCACGTGCACATTTTAAAAGCCCCAAACAGCTGATCAGGCTGTCAAAAAATGGAGCCATGGACACACAGGTGGCTAAATGGAAGCCCAGTTGGAAAGCAATTACAATTAGAACTATTTGCCACCATTCCTTTGTTCTGATGACATGCCGGGAGAAGGAGGGGGTGAGGAGGAAAATTGTTCCACTCCCCCTTCTCCTAGCATATCATTTCGGTGGCCGGGTAAGTTATTTTCTTTTTAAAGGGGGTTTTAAGGGGGTTTGGGGAGGGGATTCAGCCTGGAAAACATGAGAGGGCTGTGTGGGCTGCCCCCTCTGAAGTCTCAGGACTTCTGAGGGGGTAGTCCACACAGGGCCCATACTGGATTAGACCCAGGTCTTTCAGGAAGACCTGGGTTTAATCCAGTACCCAATTAATTTGGGACAAAGCAAGGTTTTCCTGCTTTGTCCTGAATTAATTCACTTTTATGGGAGGCATCATTTGGATGCCTCCAGCAAAGTTGCACAAGCTTGCATATTTTGGGCCCTGTCTGGATGAGCTGTGTCTGGACTTGCTGACAGGTCTCAGATTTTTAACCCACTTTTTAAACCTGTATTTTGATGTTGTTTGGAAGCACCCTAGGTTTTTTATATTTGTTAGAGAATGATGATAGTTCATTTTGTTCTGTTAATTCTTTCAATTAAAATGGATTCATTCTCATTTCTACATGAGAATGTAAATAAAAAGTTACAGCTGGTCTTTTGCCAGGAAGTAGTCCAGGAAAATAGAAATTTAATTTGGATGTTTTTTAAAAAACAACAACTGAGAACTATTGCAAGAATTACCAAACCATGCAATATATTTGCAAAATGAGAATGCATGTGAAGAAAATATAAATGATCCAACAGCATGTAAACCATGTGCTGAATTAGACTAGTCTTTTCTCTGATCCACTAGTTTCAAATAAACATGGAACTATTTATTTGCACCAGCCTTCTCTAACCTGATGGTTTCCAGATGCTTTTTGTTTCTGTAACATAGTTGAGACTCAGTGCCCAGTGTTAGAGAGATTATAGTTCATCAAACGTTTTTGGAATATAAATCCTACCAGCCTTGACCATTGTCTGTGATGGCTATGGATGATGACTGTTGTAGTCTAGTAAATATTGAAGGCTGCCAGTTCAGGAAGGATGATTTCCAGTGCAAATATTTGAATGTTTACCTCCTCTGTAGTCCAAAATACAACATCTAGCAACAGATCATGTGAGGGTACATATTTTATCTCCCAGTCTCAAAACTGATGTAATTGTCTCTTTACAAGAGTCAAGAGCTGCAACCTTATCCTTTTCAACAGATTTTAAAAATGATAGGTTACATAGGCCAAAACAGTTCCTTAATTCTTCCTCCAATTATGTCCAGCAATAATCCTACATCTAGAATTAGATAAGTCTTAAAAATCACATTGCATTTGACCATGTTCTCCCGCTGACTTCTATAGTAATTTGAGAGGGTAAAACCTGTTCCACACATGTAGCACAGTGACATTGCAGAGTGGGTTAAACGGCTTACAATTTGGAGATTGGAAAACCACATTTTTAAATGCTCTTCTCACAAACAGAAAACCTACCCAGCAGGTAAAAGGCTAGATTTGTATTTTTCTCTCTCCCTGGTGTGCTAGTTTCCTATTTCCAGGTAAGGTGTTACAGTGGAAAGACTATCTGAGGTAGTACTGCTTCACCCATATTTTAACTCATCAGTCTGTACTCAATGTGTCAATCTATACAAATCTTCAAACATTTCACTGATGAAAACCTGGATGTGTTACCAGAGTGAAAGCTGGGATGTGTGGCCAAGCAATATCAGAGTGTGATCAAAACGACAATAAAATCAATAAAGTAAAATGCACAAGATAGGAGAGGTTGAACCAGTTTGCTTTTATCTGGGTTTTTCTGCAAAGCACAAGATTCTGTCTTTTCCTCCTCTCTCCTCAGCTGAGTTAAATGAGTACAAATGACTTTAGTACTTTGACCTCTGTTTGTAGTAAGTGAAATAGGTTGGGACAAAGAGAAAATTTGGCCCTTTTAAAAGCAGCTGAAAAAAAAGCAGGACAATAGAGGATTCATCTGGACTATCTCCACCAAATTGAGACAGTTGAAGGAGATGCCTAAATATGGTTTTTGCCAGAATCCAGGCTTGGCATAACAGCATTCAGCAATATCACCAGAAATGTAGAAATAGAGGGTAGGGATCATTACTCTTTATAAAGACTGGGAATATTAATGTGCTGTTGTTTTTAAGGTTGTAAGACAGTTGGATTGTAGCTTTAAGTCATAGAAGACCAGCCCTGAAAGTTATTTTTAAAACCTCCAATTGAAGTTGTTATATAAACAGTTTGGCCAGCTTATTCCAATAACAGAACAAACATTATGAATGTGAAGTTATTTCCAGAACGTCACTGTTGTCCTATTCATTGTCAGGAATAGGGTAAACAATCATTCTGTAACATTTGCTCCCTGCCCCCCTCCCCTTTGGAATATTGTTCCACCATTTCTATGTCTAAACCGTTTCTAAAAGTTTAAAGAAATATTTGTAGTAACAATTGTATTAATAAAGTTTTGATTTGTCCTTCACCTTGTCCCCGAGGCTAGGGGTAATAACAACAAGAAAAACCACCAAACATTGAACAGTAATTGTCATCTAATTCAGATATGTCAGACACAAAAGTTACCCACAGCCCTTGGCTGCAGATTGTGTCTCTTCCCAACCCACTTTCACCCAGATCCCAGCTACTCAGCAGGGAAAAGGCTACTATCAGAGAGATGTAGGTCAAGATCTATAAAAAGGCAAATCTATGTGTATGTGTGTGGTGTTAACTTTCTTTAGACTTTTGCTTCTCTCCAATTAGTGATAAGAAGTAAGAGTGATTTAACGACATTTCCAAAGTAAGTATAGTGTTTTCAAAGGGGACAACATTTAAACTTTAAATCCAAACAACTGAAATATGTTTTGCATCAGGAGTTACTTCTCAGTTGATAACTGAGCTATGCTTTGGCTGTTGGATTAGAGCTTAGTTCTGAGTAGTTGCCTCTATAAATGTGCTTTGTATGCTTTCTGAGAAAATGTTCATTTAGTAGGACTTGAATATGTGTGTGTTTGTGCTTGGAACAGAAGAATTGTGCATCTTGATCTAATTCAGTGAATTTGTTTTTAAAGTTTGCAAAGTTCATGTAGGTTTTATTTTAGTTACGTTAATGCTTCACTTCTCATTGTTATTGATATTGTTGGTAAGCACTTGTCTGCTACAGTTTAATCAGACAGACATGAGGTTTGGAACATTATCTTTTTCCCATGAGTCATGTCACCTTATAATGTGTCCAATGTATGATAGCCTCAGACTAGTCATCTTGGCTTCCAAGGAGAGTTCAGACCGGATTCATCTGATTTTCCTTTTGACGGTTCGTAATAGCGGCAGAATTCTCATTTAGTATCACATGAGCTGATTCCCTTCCTGTCACCTTTCTTCAGGGTTCAGGTTTCATAAGCATATGTAATAATCAGAATTACTATAGTAGATGTTGGTCGTAGCTGAGTGCCAATTTAACCATTCTGTTATTTATGACTCCCTAAGAGCAGAATTTTGAATTATTATTAATATTAACAAAAGGATAATGATTTTTCAGTGTTTTAATGAGGATGCCAGGAGTAAGATACATATATCTGCATATTGTTTGTCATTTATAACAAAAATGTTACTGTAGGGCTTGGGGTCATTTGTGGGCATTAGAGTTTTTTCTTTTAAAAAAAATGATAGTTGCATGTTAATAATATATTTTGCTGTTGGTTATTTGCCAGCAATAAGCAATGTGCATTGTGTTAATACAGTGTTGTTTCCAAGCTCTGCCTGGGAGCTTCTGGCAAGTGGTTTTTAGCAGGTTAAGCTGTGAGCTGTGGAGTCATATTTGGGAGAGTAAAATATATGTTTGAGGATCAGGAATGAAATGACAGCTCTGTGCCATTTGATTAGTAGCACTACTTTGCCTTCAGAAGAGATCAGATTCCAAACTGTTGAAGGGAATTCATAGAATGTTCTACCAGAACAGAAAGGCAGGAAGGTGAGACAGCTTCTTGGGACACCATGTGGATCATCTGGAAACAGACCCAGCAGGATCCTTAAGATTAATCTGCAAAGAAGAAATGCTTTCTTTCTCATAGCCTGACATGGATTCATTGGTCTGCTTCAGCATGTTGACATTTCCATATATGTGAACGATGCAGTATAAGGAAATAACCTCTTTGATCCTTCCCATGCCACTCTTCCTGATGTTGTACATGCATCTCCATGCTTGCTTTCACAGATATTAGATACAGTCCACCAAATGAGGCATTCAGGACAAACTCTCTTGTGTATTTTTTTAAAGAAGCCCAATTAGCCAGTTGTTTTGATAGAGTTAATACAGATGTGTTGACTTTACAATCAAAGCCATCAAGGCTGCAAAGTTTCCAAATACAAGTTGCGTGCTTCAGCTAATGCTGCCAACATGTTCTCTGCATGATTAATAGTGTTTATAAAGCACATTAAAATTTGGAAGAATATAATATAGGAGCATAAGTATGGTATGTATATGTTTCACCAGTACAGTTGATCTTTGCTTTCTCGACAAAGAATTTTTAGTCTGGAAGGAATTTTAGAAATGAATTGGGAGAAAAATGTGATTTTGCTCAGAGCAAAGGAGTGGGAAATGCCCTGCACTACAGGCCAGCATACACATTCGTGATGAATTCAACTAAGATGTGGGGTTCTGATTTTACAGAAAATACCAAGCTTTTTTAATATTAAACTGCCAATATAGTTCAGGTATTCATGATGATAACTATTCTCCCAGGGAAAATTCCTACATGAACTGGATGTGTTGATCCTTATTAACAAAACAGTTCTGACAATTACAGCAATAGCTTGCTGAGGTAATATATTGTCATTTGATAGGAAAAATTATCCTCTGTGACTGCTCCCCCCCCCTTTTAGAGATGATGGGCACATCTACACAGAGCTGACCCAAAGTGGCTCAGTGTCTGCGATCTGGCTCAGTAGATGTCCACAACACCAACCTGGTCCCGTGGCTGGAAGAGGTCTTGTGGTGCCAAACTTACATTGGTGCTGCAAGACCACCACCCTTGCCATCCTTCTTGTGTCCTCACCTTAGCAGTGACCACTAGGCATGAAATTGCTGGTGTTCATTGCTCATTGCATCTATTGACACTAGCCAGAACTTCAGAGTGATGCTGAAGGGAAGAAAGGAGGAATCACCCTCTCATTTCCTGTTTCCTTCTCTGATAACCCTAGCACTTTGGCCAGCATTAGTAGATGCAATGAGTGATAACCACTAGCAATTTCTCATCTGGCGATCACCGCTAAGCTGAAACACACGAGCCATGGTTAGTGCCATCCCTTGTCTCTAGATTGCTGAACTCAGGAAAAGAAAGATGGTTGAACGAAAAGCTGTGGCTGGTTCTGAACCAGAATCAACTCAACTGTTTACACTGCCATAAAGTGTGGGGATGCGCCAGAGAATCCCCTGTCTTTCTCATATGTCATGTGGGACACCATAGAGCAGTGGTTCTCAACCTATGGGTCCCCAGATGTTTTGGCCTACAACTCTCAGAAATCCCAACCAGTTTACCAGCTGTTAAGATTTCTGGGAGTTGAAGGCCAAAACATCTGGGGACCCACAGGTTGAGAACCATTGCCATAGAGTGTATTCACTTCCATCCTGTCTCATTTGGCCTGTAGCGAGCTAAGGGCACTTCCAGACAAATAAGTGGGGCAAAAAATCATGGGACCTGACAGCAAGTCCAAACACAGTCCTGGTAAATCGTTCCCCACTGTCCTGACACCTTTGTTTGTAGCGGATTTAAGAAATCCGCAAAATAGATAGGAGACATTCCGAGGAAGTTTACTTTTTTAAAAAATTGACTCTTTGAGATGCACTGGACCTCATATGCACTCATGTGGATATCTAAATGTACACACAAACAGATTTCTCATTACCTCTCCTCACCCTACTATAAATTTAATAAAGATCAGAACAAAGGAATGTTTGCAGAGGTCTCATTGTAATTGCTTTCCATTTGTGCTTCCATTGAGCCATCTGTGTGTCTGTGGCTCCATTTATTTATAGCCCAGATTAGCTGTTTCAAGATTCTAAACTATACACATACACTGGAGCAGTCCACACCAGGGTATACAAACAAAATCATCTGTTTGCCTTGACTGTAAGGATATACTGTACAGTCATTTTTGGGATGAAATCTAGGTTTAAGCACGCCTTCTAAACATGTGTTTTTCAGCTCTTAATCCTAATCAATGTGCGTTTTTGTGAAGCCTCATTTAGCCGCTGCCCCTTTTATCCTGGTTTCTTCCACATTTTAGGGCGTGTGTAGAAGGGCCCTAAAACTGGGTTCAAACTTCTACTCAACCATGGAAATCCACTCAGTGGTCTTGGCAGCTCAGACTCTCTCATCCTTTGAGGGAGACAAATGTAAGCCCCTCTAAACAAATCTTGCCAAGAAAATCCTATGATAGAATTGCCGTAAGTCAGAAATGACTTGAAGGCACACAACAACAAAGTTATAGTACACCATTGCTATTTCACTGAGAAAAAAGGATCTATATATATAGTAGGTATGTTTCAAAATTTAAAAGGGTGGAAATAAAAAGTTGCAGTTAGCACCTAGAAAATAGTCCAAGACAACAGAAGTGTCTTTTGGAAGTTTTGTTTCAAAACTTGAGAACTATAGCAGGATAGAAGGTCTAACAGCTGAGGCAGCAAAATGTTTGTTGGCCAGTGTTATGGAAGCTTGAAATCCAACCCTTCTTTTAATTGGAGCATCTACTCTATCCTGTATTATTATATGTAGTTTCTTATATTTTATGGGCTCCCCCTCCCTCTTTTGCAAGGTTCCCTGGGAGTGCCAATGGACTGTTGAAGGATATAGATCTTAGAAGAATACAAATTAAGCTAAATTACTTAGTATTACACTACTGTCGCCACTTTCAGCTGAATCATTTGCTCTGAATTTGGCTGATGCAGATGTACTTGTGAGTGATCATTAGTTTATCCTCCAGTTTTGCAGGGAGCCTGAATCTGCAATTGATAGTCACATCCTTTGGTTGTTAGTCCTGTGTTAGCTGCTTTGCAGAGTTTAACAGTCTCAAGGGAAGAACAAAATAATCTATAAAGGCATTCTAATCTTTAACATAAGCTGAGGCTTTGATTGTAAAATGTATCTCATTTGGTCATCTTGTTTTTTAAACTCCATCCCACATTCCCTAAATCCATCATTTGTTGCAGCTGCTCTGGCCTTAGCACCTGTACATTTACCCCTGAGAGTCAACAGGCATAAAGAAAAAGTTTTATAAGCATAAGCTCCAAAGGCTGGGAGTCGAAGATTTGTTTTTCAAATAAATGGAATCTCTCCCTCCTGCCACATTAGTCAATGGTTCAAAGTTCCTGCTAAGAAATGTACCAAAAGGTCTTTTAATGGAAGAATCTGAGGTGAGATAGCCTAAACTCCTTTAGCAGCAGAAGAAGAAAGAACTGAACCATTGAATGAGTGTCTAATCCCTACTTTAAATCCCAAGGCTCTTTTAAACACAAGTTTTCAGTTACTCTTAATGAAGAAGAAACCATTTAAAAAAGGAAATCTATGAAGGATGTGGAAAGGGCAGAATGAAAATTATTTTGTCATTTTTAAAGGAAAGAACTATTTCCCTTGCACCCCCCTTTTAAATTCTTACACATGTGAAATCTCTCATATTTGTTCACCGTAAGGAATACCTAAGTTTCTATTAGCTTCAGAATTAGATAATGGCCAATTAGATGCACCTCAACACATGTGATATTTTTTTAAAAGTATTATAAAGGTTCAGAGGTGGTTGCTGCTGGTAGCCTATTTGTATCATATATACCAGCTGTGTATGAAAACAAACATTTTCTGGAAGACATTTCCACAGTTCCAGAAATGTTTAATGTTCAACAATTACCATTCAACCCCCCTCCCCAAATCTTGATGCTATGCCATATACCAGCAATTTTCAAATTGATATTTTTAAGTGATTAAAAAGTAGGATTAGACCAATCTCTCTCACCATGTGAAGAAGCAAACAAAGCTAACATGGCTTCTAAACTGTGCTTCAGTGAGACTTCCCTCATATGTCCCACCCACTAAAAGAAGTGGAAGAAGATATCATGACAGTGCTTTCCCACTCCAAACAGAAGAAAACGAAGATTGGCTACATCATCGTATGGGCCGCCAAAATCCCCACGCATTGTGGCGAATCCAGCAGTGCCTGGCAGTGCCTCACACCCCGCATCACCCGACTTCCCCCTACCTCATCCCATGGAGAAAGCGTCCAACACCCGGCTTCCCTCCATTGATTTCAATGGAACACGGGAAGCTTCCTGTGTTGCCATGGAAGCGGCATATGCTGGATCCTCTATAGTTTTGTGACAGGGCCTGGCCGGTAGTAGTTCTATATTGTGAGATAGGAGCTGCCAGGCCTCATCGCAAAATGATAGAGGATCCAGCATATACCGTCAAAAGTTACCCCATCTGATGAGGTCAAAAGACATCTGCATCCCACAGCAGAAGTGGAAGAGGACATGGAGGCATCATTGTACCTCCTTCTGCATCTCCAACACCAGAGAAGTCCAGCCTCAAACAAAGAGCAAGGATACATAAAAGATAGTATCATGAGAATGGGAGAATCTGCAGAACCCAGAGAGGCCTGTATTCAGTCCCATGGCCTGAGGTTTCTTACCCTGTTCTAAACCAGTCTCTAGGGATACTTTACCTTGCAAGCTTATACTGTGCCCTCAGAAACAAATCATGGTCATTTGAATGGGTATGCAGCCTCAAATGGAGAAATCCAGTACAGTATGACCAGGGCCGGCCCTAGGTAATTTTCAAGTATAAGCAAACAGTATTTTTGGTGCCCCCAAACCAATCACTGAAAAATAAAAGGTAGAAGGTAGAGGTGAATTAGAATATACATATATATATGTGTGTGTGTGTGTGTGAGAGAGAGATATAGGTTTTATATATATATATATATATATATATATATATATATATATATATATAACATATGGTCCCTGCATATGTGTTTGTATGTGTGTGTATGTATATATATATATATCTTATATATACATAGACATATACACGATGTAGAGAATATGTGGCAAGATAGATAGATAGATAGATAGGGAGCCACAGCAGAGGAACCTTCCCAGAAGCAAGGCCTAATAATAATAATAATAATAATAATAATAATAATAATAATAATAATAATAATAATAATAATAATAAAAATCATCCTAACAAAGGATTCCCCCAGGCAGGAAGCAGCCAAGCTTTGAAGCTGATAGGCTATTCAATGCTATTCAAAGTGGGCAATTGAAACATTCACACCTGCCTCCAACAGACAAGAGTTCTTTCTTTCTCCCACCCTGGACCTTCCACAGATATATAAACCCCACTTGACTAGTTTCCAACCTCTGAGGATGCCTGCCATAGATGCGGGCGAAACGTCAGGGGATAATAATCCTGCAACATGACCATACCGCCTTAAAACTCACAGCAACCCATTCCCCTGTGTTTTGAGCGTTGCTTTTTATTTACTGGACCAAAGTTGGCACACAGACCCAACATGGCCAACTTTGAATACACACGGGATTTGGGGATAATTGATAATACATTGATAATTGTAGATAGAGGAAGAGAATACCAACTTCTGCAATGACTAAAATTCATATATTCAAATGTATATTGAACTTTACTTGCCTATGTCATTAACAATGTTCAATGAAACTTACTCTTGATTTTCCATTTCTCCACAAATGGCTGTGCTTGCTGTTACACATTTCAAGCATTATCTTATGAGTTGATTGCAATGAATAATTGTGTGGGTAGAAAATAAATTGCTTTTTTACTGCTGACTTTTATAATTCCTCACCTCCCTATGGCTGTACAGATATTATATTGCCAGACTCTTGATGTGTACATGGGAGGGGGGCAGGGTTGCACCTGTGCCTCCCCCCTCCTCCTCCAATATGCATCTAATATAACATACCCATAGAGCTTAAGGCCATCCAGTTGACTGTACACTGGTGGAACATGTGTTCAGTCTTTTCATTTCTTCTCTTTGCAATGAAATTGTTCTTCCTTTATGAGGAAGAGATTGCATCTCCTGAAGCTGAATTATTTATAGTTCACCTTTTCTTTCCCTTAGTTCCATAAGAAACTACATTTCGTCTGCAACAATTTGCCGTATCTCAGGCCTACAGTTATAAAACATACTTGTTTTCATTTGTTTCCAACCTGTTTTGCCACTTTTCCTCTTTTTTCTTTCAGTCCCTGAAGCAAAGAGCTCATTGAGTGACTGGATTATATAATACAAAGTCATCATTCACTGTTTTCATCAGAGGAAGACATACAGGGGTCTGACCACAACATTAAGCAATGTTGTATCACACGTTATGTGCAGTCTTGAAGGACTTTAAAACAAGTTGTTTACAACACCTGGGCTTACTTATTTCCAGGAATTAATCTTTATTAGAATTTCCACTGGAAGATATTTATGGTTTTTAGACAAACCCCCGAAGGGCAGCTGTAGGTATAGGACAAAACATGAAATGATTTCAAATTAATAAATCCCAGAGAATAGTTTATGAGAATAGTTTATGCACGAGCCTGGAAATTGGAGAAAACACCAGAAATGGAGGAATGGATCTTGAAAGTGATGGAGGCGGCTGAGATGGACATTTTGACTGGGTATCTCCAGTCAAAAGACCCTTCCTAGTTTAGGAAAGACTGGGAGCCCTTCAAAAGGTTTTTAGAAGGAAAGTCTATTTCAACGTGGGGGTTTCAAATTTGACTATTATACACTTTAATTTTCACCACTCGTTTATGGTAAAAAAAAAAAAGTCATGATGAAGAAAAAAAAGAACTAGAGTTCACAACTAAGTCCAGTCATGTCTGACTCTGGGGGTTGGTGCTCATCTCCATTACTAAGCCGAAGAGCCGGCGTTGTCCGTAGACACCTCCAAGGTCATGTGGCCGGCATGACTGCATGGAGCGCCGTTACCTTCCTGCCAGAGCGGTACCTATTGATCTACTCACATTAGCATGTTTTCGAACTGCTAGGTTGGCAGGAGCTGGGGCTAACAGCGGCCGCTCACGCCGCTCCCGGGGCTTGAACCTGGGACCTTTCGGTCTCCAGCTCAGTGCTTTTACACACTCTGCCACCGGGGCTCCTAATGAAATATAGACATCATAAATGCACGTTATATTATTCTTCTATATCTCTCTCTTAACCAAATGATGACATACTGCTTGGAAATCCTGACTATTATTATTATTATTATTATTATTATTATTATTATTATTATTATTACTATTATATTTTCCAACTGTTGTACTGGAACAACAATGACTGTTTAGTTTAACTTTAACAGTTTTTGGCAGTTCTCTGTTAGAACATTACCAATGTCAGCTGCTTCTAATCTAGTGATTCTACTCAAAGTGTCTAATGCTTTTTTTCTTTTGCTTTTTTGTGTGTTTCTTTGCCAAGTACTTTTGCATTTTTATATCGCCATTTGTTCAGATTTTTGTGTATGTATATGTATGTGTGTGTATGTATATGTGTGTGTGTGTGTGTGTGTGTGTATATGGACACTTTAGCTTTGTTTTTGGTTTTTGGTTTTTTTCCTCTCTTTTTCCCTTTTTGATCCTTTTTTAATCGCAGTTTTCCTACTTTCTATACAAGCAAATGTTCTCACTCTTTTGATGTTAATTTACTCTATCTTATAAGGTAAAACTTCAATAAAAATATACTTAAAAAAAATAAATCCCAGAATCTTCCATACAATAATAATAATAATAATAATAATAATAATAATAACAACAACAACAACAACTTTATTTATACCCCGCCACCATCTCCCCACGGGGACTGGGGCGGCTTACAATGAGAATATGACAACATAGCATACAATACACACGATCCACTAAAACAGTGGGTTAAAACTACAGGAAAAGAGATTCCATCTAAACATTAAGAAAATGCCCTGACAGGAGGAATATTTCACAGTGGAATATGCTGCCTGAAAGTGTGGTGGTTTCTATGGAGGTTTTTTAGTAGATGCTGCATGGCCATCTCTCAGGAGTGCTTTGAAGCTGGGAAGGCCATTTAATGCTAATCAAGGTAATTGATTAAAACATTCACACTGGCCTCCAACAGACAGGCATTTTTATCCCACCCAGGACCTTCCACAGATAGTTTAGTTTCTCCACATATCTCACAACCTCTGAGGATGTCTGCCATAGATGTGGGCGAAACGTCAGGAGAGAATACTTCTGGAACATGACCATACAGCCCAGAAAACACACAACAACCCATTGCTTTGATTTTATATTCCTGCATGGCAAGGAGTTGAACTGCATGGTCTTTGTGGTCTCTCCCAACTCTGATTTTGTGGTTTTAGATGTGGAGGATGGTGGGTCTGAAGAAGGGGGAAATCACTATCCCTGACGTCTCTTCATGTACATCAGAGTCCTGGGACTGTGGCTTATGTGGACAGTTCCCATAGTCAACAAGGCTCGCACTCTTCAGGGATATTGCCCTTCAATATACTCAAAGTACAGGGAAGAAGGTATGCAGGGGACAGAGCTGTGGGCAAGACCAATCTTGCATGTTGATAGAATACAAAATAATAATAATAATAATAATAATAATAATAATAATAATAATAATAATAATAATTCCAGTTCTGGAACACAACACACCAGACATCACAGTTGTGGAGAAGAAAAAGGTTTGGATCATTGATGTCGCCATCCCAGGTGACAGTCGCATTGACGAAAAACAACAGGAAAAACTCAGCCGCTATCAGGACCTCAAGATTGAACTGCAAAGACTCTGGCAGAAACTAGTGCAGGTGGTCCCGGTGGTGATGGGCACACTGGGTGCCATGCCAAAAGATCTCAGCTGGCATTTGAAAACAATAGACATTGACAAAATTACAATCTGTCAACTGCAAAAGGCCACCCTACTGGGATCTGTGCGCATCATCCGAAAATACATCACACAGTCCTAGACACTTGGAAAGTGTTCAACTTGTGATTTTGTGATATGAAATCCAGCATATCTATCTTGTTTGCTGTGTCATACAATAAAATAATAATAATAATATTTGTATACTGCCCTATCTCCCCGAAGGTTTCCAGTATACTGGTTTCCAGTATAGGTAAAGCATTCAATTACCAACACAGAAACATACAGCATACCCAAAATTAACTAAAATAAAAAACATGAACATATTACTATTAAGACAATTATACACATTTAAAATTACAAGCCAGTTCCATTAATACATTTGTTAAAATTCAACTACCACTAGTGAGGATTTCAGAGTGAGCCTAGAGAACTATGAGAAGCTGAGATAGGGCTAGTGCAACGAAGTAACATAGAGCCAGGTGGGGTGGGTAAAGTGCAAGTTGATGATCAGGATAGGGCCAGGGCTACTCAATTCCAAGGCCTGCTGAGCAGCTATAACAGGACTAGGCTACTAGGTATCATAGGGCCGGGGGAGTGCAAGGCAGGGTTCTAACTGGTGGCCAGGATAGGGTCGGGAGCTAATAATTTTCAAAGGCCTGTTGGAACATGGCCAAAGTTGTGACCTAATCTACAACAAGAATTTATTTATTTATTTATTTATTGACAACATTTATATCCCGCCCTTCTCACCCGAAGGGACTCAGGGCGGCGTACAAATTGGCAACAATTCAATGCCTGCACATAATTAAAACAGCAATGAAAATCCAATAAAACAATTAAAACAATAGAAAAATATAAAACATATGATTAAAATCCATTCCTCCAAAATCCTCGTGCTGTAGCCGTAAATCAGTCCGGGGTCGTCTTTTATCATTTAATCTTTGAAAGAACAACAAACTTTATTATGATCCATGACCTAATGTAGTAAATTATCAAATCATTCCTTTAAAGGGTTTGACTGTTTTCTTCCTCATTTTTTTCTCATTTCCCTATTCATTTCCTAAACGTTCATTTAAGATAATTGACTGAGAGCTCCATTATCATAGCTACACCTCTCAATTTGACCTTCCAGACTTCACCTTCTGCAGCTGCTCCAACTGAAGGAGTTCAAAGGTGCTGGAAGACAGTGATGTATCATGCCCCTCCCAACACTTTGAGCCACAGCACCAGGTGTATTGCTGCAATTGCTTTTTTATACTATTCCTTACTAGTGGGAGGGGCAGGACACTTCATTGTTCAATACTGCATTCTCCAACTCCATTCTTCAATTCTTGGAAATCTTATCGGTTGCTTCGAATGGGGTTTTGAAGGGCATTTTTGGTAGCTAGAATGGTATCAATATTGCAAATGCAAGTCTGGCTTATAACATCATAAGCACTAAGCAGAATACCATTTTCTTCTCTTTATTCAAGATCCTAAATATATTTCTCCCTGTTGTTTATCATAACTCCAAGCTGCCTTTTGAATAAGTCATTTTTAAATATATATCACTATGATTTGAAATAAATAGGTTTCTGAACAAAACCCTGCTGTTCATTCTTTATTCTAAACTGCAGGAGTTGTTAAAGCTGGGTTTCTGATTTGAATTTTCAATATTATCTTTAGGGGGAGCCTATGGGACAAAAATGAAGCAATGCATGTCAGTTATCTTCAAATGTTGTGGTGTGTTTTGGGACCCACAGGGACTATTTAAGAATTGGTTATCCCTTTGACTTCATATAACATAGCTTTGGAAGAACCCCAGCAGCATACATCTGAACCATATCAGTCACAATATATTTATACTGAAGTGTCTATATTTCATAACTCTATCTGGTTATTTCCTTTTGAATTTGATAAGTGAGCTTGAAATAATAAATATCCAAGAAACTGGTGAAAGGCAGTAACCAGACTATAAAAGTTACTTTTGAAAACTCTATGCACTATTTAGACCAACATGCATTTATCTTTTGAGGAAAGTGGAAAACTCATAGGAAACAAAATCAGTGTTAGGCTATAATGTGTTGGTCTCTACATGGAAGGGTAATTGAAAGCAAGTAAGGATGTGAATAACTGTCTATATAATCTCTGGTGCTATCAGGGGAAGACTGTGGGCAGAACAAAAATGAGCAGGAGTCCTCCAACCACACCAAGACAGACTTATCAAAGTGAGTGAAGCAATACATTTCATCATTTGTTTATCAATTTAGAACATTTATATAACATTCACTTGAAACATTTGTCTGGGCAGTTAACAAAATGGTAAAAGCAACAGAGACCATAAAACCTCAAAAATCAAATACAGTAGAGTCTCACTTATCCAAGCTAAACGGGCCGACAGAAGCTTGGATAAGTGAATATCTTGGATAATAAGGAGGGATTAAGGAAAAGCCTATTAAACGTCAAATTAGGTTATGATTTTACAAATTAAGCACCAAAACATCATGTTATACAACAAATTTGACAGAAAAAGTAGTTCAATACGCAGTAATGCTATGTAGTAATTACTGTATTTACGAATTTAGCACCAAAATATCACAATATATTGAAAACATTGACTACAAAAATGGCTTGGATTATCCAGAGGCTTGGATAAGCGAGGCTTGGATAAGCGAGACTCTACTGTAGTTATAACACTGAATAAATAAACAAAATCTGAAATGTGAAAAGCAGTTAACAGAGTAAAATGAGAGTATAATAGAATCTCAGTTATCCAATTTAAATGGGCGGACCCCAACTCGGGTTACCCGGATTAATTGGATAACCCAGATTCTAGGCCCAGGCACCTGACGGAGGGAGAAAACGAATCCCTCCAGCAGGTGCTTGGACCCAGGGAAGTGGGAGGCATGCCGCTGCTTAGCGACATGCCTCATGCTTCCCTCCCTGGGTCCAAGCACTGGGCAAAGGGAGAAGTTTTCTCCCGGCACTCGGCACTTGGACCCAGGGATGGAAGCGTGAGGCATGCCGCTAAGCAACGGCATGCCTCCCGCTTCCCTGCCTGGGTCCAAGCGCAGGGTGAAGGGAGTTGTTTTCTCCATCAGGCACTTGGACTCAGGGAGGGAAGCGCGAGGCATGTTGCTGCTTCCCTCCGCTCGGTGCTTGGGCCCAGGGAAGTAGGCCGCAATCGATGCTGCCTCTACCGCTCCTTCTCGCCAGAAGGAGCTCCTTCTCGCGAGAAGAGAGGGAGAGGGAAGCACCCCGCCTCTTCCTCCCCTCGCGCGAAGGAGCTCCTTCTCACGAGAGGAAGGGGAAAGGCCGGAGGAAGCGGCGCGATCGTGACCTGCTTCCCTGGGCCGAGCCTCCACCCCTTGGGAAGCAGCCCACGAGCACTGCTCAGCACCGAGGTTCGGATTACCGAGATTGTACTGTACCTTCTCACAAACCATTGGGCCAGACCTAGTAGAACAAACCTATCCTTCCCCTTGCAATACTTCAAGGAAATGCACTTGAAAATGCCCATATAGTTTTGGATTTAGCACATTAATTCAGGAAGCTAAAATTGTCCCTTTTTATCGTTTGTATGATTTCCATATCATCCAATAGCAAAGTTTTAATTCAATAATAGATGCTGTTTGAAACATCATTCAGCCTGGAGTCTAAGTTTCCCATACACACACACACACACACACACACATGTATATACACACATACATGTTCATATTCATTACAGAAGCTGAAATATGTGGCAAACTGTGGAGGCACTCTTCATCAATTTTTTGTGCAAGAAAAATGTCTTCCGAAAAATTTCAGAAATGAGAGAATGAGAAAGATTGGTGAGTGCTGCAGTGTAGACTTGTGCACAGATTCCGTTTCCTTCCTTACCTTCGGTACCTTTGGCAATGTTGGTACCTCTGGGAGCCCACAACAGTAACGGCCCTCCTGGTATGAAGATCCGCCCACAATGAAAGCAAGTGGGAGCCGATCTTGCCTCCTCCCCTATTTGGCAATTTAATCTTTTTCTCCTTCCCTTCCTATCCTTCAGAAAATACTTTTAAAAGATAATAATGATTATTGTTAATAATAATAATCCCAGCAAACAAAAAGAGAATCCTACCTCTCCTCTAGAAGAAAGTAGAAATAGCTTTAAGGAAACAAAACCCTAAGCCAAAAACCCTGCAGCCTTGTAGGCAAGAGAGGGGATTTTTAAGGTAGTCCAGGGAGGATAGCTCCACAGGTCATCTCTCTTCCTTCCCTGGGCCTCCTTAAAATGGCTTGGATTGAAAGCTGCACATGGCGTGCTGCTAGTGCTGGGAGAGTAGAAAGTGTGTGGACCTGCCTCTCCTCTAGAGTAGAACAGCTTTAAGAAGCATTAAACCCGGTCTCTTCCTCCACAAACAGAAGGGAAAGGATCCAGAAACTTAAGAGTGGTAACTCTGATGCTTTTTTAAAATCCAGGTCTCAATGAAGGATAAGGAAGGGGAGCCTGTGAAAAGTCCCCCCCCCAAATGGGCTGGATAGAGTGCTTTCTTAATCCCATTGCTAACACCCAGGCTCCCTTGAAGGGAAGAAAGCAAGGACTCCCAGGGGAAAGGGGAGCCTTGTAATTTCCCTATTGTCACCAACAGGCCAAAAAGAGCTGCTTCAAAGTAACACTGCAGCAAGGTGGGCTAGAAAGGAAAGAAGCAAAGGTGTGTTAGAAAGAAATACATAGCATTTATATGTACATAAAAATACTGTTTGATGAACTTGTGGTTGACTGAGAGCACCTCAGTAATGACTATGAGTGTCATGATGTAATACCTAAGGGAATTTGGTAATTGCTGGGTGAGGTGTATTGCAGAAGGGTTGCACCAGCCATTTTCCCTTACTGATGACCTATCTGCAGGTGGCTATATAAAGAGGATAAAAGAATCGATCTTTCTCTTTCCTGTGTGACTCAGTGTGAGTATCTCCCCATATTCTATGTGACTATTAAAGCCTCCAGATATTTTGGATGAAAACCTGAATCCGTGAGTTTACTAAACAATATGTGGGGATAAGGTCAGTTGCAGGCAGTTGGACTCTGCTGGTAGATGGATTGAAGCACATGTTTTTTGCTGTGAAAAGACTGCTATATTTTTGCTTGCTTCTGGGACACTTGCTATCCAGCTTCCAGGGGTTCGGGGAGGTCATGATTTGGAAACTATAAATCACTTCACATACCAGCAAATCCTGTGACAAGGAGGTGGTGGAAAAAGCACAACTCAGCACTTCAGAAGTCCTTCCTCCTGGAATTGAAACTTCATTCTGCCTAATGGTGGGTGGAGGTAAGAAATATGGACAGTACAAACAACCCTCTTTGTTCAGTAAAATTCCAATTTTGGGAGGAAATAAATAAATAAAATAAATAATAATGTAGTCAGCCCTCCACATTTGCAGGCTTAACTTTTATACATGTGATTATTCACGATTAATATGGCCTCTGTAGGCATCTCTAAGGCCCCTTCTACACTGCCATACAATCCAGATTATCAAAGCAGATAATCCACATTCTTTGCTTTGAACTGGATTGTATGAGTTGACACTGCCATATAATCCAATTCAAAGCAGATTATCTAGATTTATATGGCAGTATAGAAAGGGCCTAGGTCCTCCAGTGCAACTCCAAGGTCAACTTCCATCAAAAGTTAACTATAGATTTTTGCAGGAGCACCTAGAGGAGTGGTTTTCAACCTATGGGTCCCCAGATGTTTTGGCCTTCAGCTCCCAGAAATCCTAACAGCTGGTACACTGGCTGGGAATTCTGGGAGTTGTAGGCCAAAATACCTGGGGACCCACAGGTTGAGAACCACTGACCTAGAGATTCCTAGAGAGAACACTGGCAGACTTTGGCCATAGAGTTGTATAAGAGGATCTAGACATTTCTCAAGTAAAAAAAAAGCAATTTTATTCACATTTTTTCACTTCCATGGGGATCTTGTTCCCTTAACGTCCACAAAAGTGGAGGGCCTACTATATAATTGACCCTCAACTATGGGTCTCAGTGAGATTTACCAATATGTTGATTTACCATTGCATAATTAATTAATTAATTAATTGGGTCCATTTTAATTGAAAGTAACAACAAGATTTAGCCATTGATAGAATGCCTGCAGGGCAGGAGTCTTCTCTCTCATTCCAACCCACTGACAAGTTTGATTTGTGGCTTTAAATGAGGAAAGATTTGCAAAGTGCTTTGCCCACTTTTTTAAAAAGTGCAGAAATTATTACTCTTGTAAAAAGAGCTCTTTATGAGGGCTTCATGAGAAGCACATGTATGAATATTAGAACTATATTATTCTATACAGTACCTGGCATTGGCCCAGTTGCCAAAGCATTGTAAAAAAAAACTCTGGCGCCTGCAATTTGAAAATCTACTGAGCATTCCAGCAAGAGCAGCAATGATAAGAGATAACAATTCTGTGCAGAAAGACTGAAGAACTGGCCATGTTTAGTTTAGGGGACAGAAGGCTCCAGGGTGAGGGTGATAGAATGGTACTCAAATACTTAAATGTAAGCTGCAAACGGGATGGCAAACAACTGTTCCCTGAGTGAACATAGATTAGATAGCACATAAATACTGATAGAAAGATTAAACACTTGGGATTAAGAAAAAAAACATTTATCCTACGGGGACATATTTAAAACATCAAAAAAATTAGGGAGGAAATTTACGTGAGTTGCAGAAATATTCATATAATGACAAAAATATGAACTGGTCCAGCTGGAGGGTGTAAGTGGATTAAGTCTCCGTGGAAAGAAAAAGTGGGGTATAAATCATCATCATCATCACCACCACCACCAAACTTACTTCATTATTTTTAACAGAATCACAGGACCATAAGGGTTGGAAGAGACTGGGAGGACCATCCAGTTCATCATCTGGCCATACTGAATCAAAGCACTCCTGATCGATGGCCATCCAGCCTCTGTTTAAAAACCTCCAGAGAAGGAGACCATCATCCTCTGAGGAGGCAGCATATTTCACTGTCAAACAGCTCTTAAGTGTCAGGAAGTTTTTCCTAATGTTTAGGTGAAATCTTTTTTTTCCAAGCTAGGATGAAAGGAGGAAATGGTCTTCTAAAACCTCTTAACATAAAGGCAGAAGCAGGAATACTGGAAACCAGTCCTAGTACTCAAGATGACATTCTGGAATTTAAAGTACTAACACAACAAGGACAATGATGTGAGAGAAGTCATCGGCGCAGAAGTCAGCCTCCTCCATCAGTAAATAAATTACACTATATTCTGATGGGCTAAAAAGTGCTTTGCAGGCAGAAAATGAGGAATTCTTCCTTTGGTTTGTTTTACTTTGAATTCCACACATGTACCGAAATCCCGAAGCTACTTATTTGCAACTGATTGTGCTAGACTGAGTTGGGACAAAGAAATAAACATCTCATTAAAATGTTAAAAAAGCAAGTAAGAACTGGAAGAGGAGATATGTGTTTTTAAAAAATAGTGCAAAGAGAAAGAAAAGTGAAGATACTTATAGTATGCAAGGATGAGGTCAGCCATTTATGTCTAAATCCAGTGGTGCCACAATGCTGCTGGGAGGTCTCGTCCAGTAGCAAAATGGATTTGAAGATAGTGCAAGGGAAGGTCTTGCACAGATTGTCAAGGTTTAATGTTATAGAATCCTGGGGTTTGTAGTTTGGTGAGGCCCCAGCACTCTTGGACATAGAAGGCTTGAGACCTTGTAAAACTACAACTTCCATGATTCCATAGCATTGAGCTCTGGCAGTGAAATGGTGTCAAACTGATTTCATTTAACACTGTATATGCACCCTCGAACTTAATCTGAAATCTCACACCCAGGAGTCTTAAATTCAATGGAAGTGGATATGTAGAGAGGTGCAAATCTGTTCATGATCTATTCCACTTTCACATCTTTTTAGCCATAATTCCATTCTGTTCTGCATCTGTATTGAGGAAAACCCTCTCAAAATATTATTTAAACAATATTATTTAATGTGGCAATGCAAGTTCTGGTTCAGAAAGGAAGAAGTTGATGAGGCCATATGGTTGTAAATGTTTCCGATAATATGATTACCAGCTTAGAATCATAGCGTTGGAGAGGCCACACAAGCCATCTTGTACATCCACCTGCCAAGGAAGTCAGGGGATGTATATTGCTAGAAGTACATAACCATAGGAGTCACACAATTATATAGCGGGAAGGTCTCTATAGACTAGTGGTTGTCAACCTGTGAGTCCGCCGGTGTTTTGGCCTACAACTCCCAGAAAGCCCAGCCAGCTTACCAGCTGTTAGGATTTCTGGGAGTTGAAAGCCAAAACATCTTGGGACCTACAGGTTGAAACCACTGCTGTAGACCATCTAGATCAGTCTCTTGTCAGTGAAGCAATTACTTGTAAAGGACCTCTGAGAAGTGGCCAAATAACTTCTGATTTAACAGCTTATGGTGGATAACAGCCAATTACTATGCCCAGGCAGTAATGAATACTTGTCTATGCTGATGTTCCTTTCATAATTTGATGGCACCATAACTGTAGTAGGTTTGGTTCTTTAGATAAGATTCTTTAGACAACACAAAGTCACGGCATGATTGAAGTGCGGAGGGAATGGAAAAATGCCCTCCGTCAACTGCAGGATGTTGAAGAAATCCTCTACAGAAAAACAACAGAGCAAGGTGGCAGGAAACACTGTATTAATTTCATGTTCTGCCATTAGTTTGCCACCTGTTAGATGGGATCATTACCCAGAGCTGGAAGGGGAAAGGCTAATCTCTTGCACATTTATATCAACAAACTCAAACAAAACCTGCCTAATTATCCCCTTGAACCTGTGTCAGTTTGAAATCCAGCTCCCCTTTCCCAGCTTGGCTGCAAGCCAAGCCCAGCAAGCTGGTGTCCATAAGCTGCACACTAATGACAATGTCCTTTCATTCCAAGAATGGTACAATTGCCAAATGCAGTTTACAGTGTCATTATTTTATAGTCATATTTCAGAGGAAGAGTCAAAGTTCAGCAGAGGGTCTGTTGGCTGGTGCAGTGGAACCCTCCTATTTAGAATATTCAATGAAGGCGCCATGATGAAAACTACAAATCACAATGCATTGTAATTACAGGAGTCATTGGAGTTCCCAAAGCAATAGTAGTTTATAGCCAGAAAAAGGTAGCAACCACCCCCATAGCCAGTTTTTGCACAACCTATTGCTAATTCATTTTAAAAAGCAGAGAGAACAGAAACTTTATGAGATTGCCTCAAAACATGTACCCCACTGAATACACATACAGTGGTGTATGGCTGTGGTTGTGTTTTGAATCAAACTTGTTAATTCTCTGACAAATTTGAGTAAACAAATGAACTTGGAATAGAGTACCCACTCCCACCTGAAAACCCTAGGACACTCAGCAGCCATAGTACTATTAATCTTAAAGACCAAAATCATGGTCACTGATTGCCTAGTATAAAATTATGCCATTGAGGCTATAATGGAGTTTCTAACTTGCACCACTGTGCAATTGGTGATATGACCATGAACTCTTTCACTATCTGACTCCCGTCCAGCACTATAGTGGGCAACTGTTTAGAAAGCAACCCCCACGGCACATCTGCACAGATAATGTTCAAACTATGGATGGAGCTGCTCCAGGGTAACGTAGGGCAAAGCCACCTTAACATGGACTTGACCTTTATCAACCAAAGTCATGGGTTCCTCCAAATTCTGCCCCAGAATCTGGAGAAACTTCAAACTTTCACCCATGTAAAAACTTGGGTTGGTTCCAAGATGGAACTGGCCACAACTATTTATGCTACCCTGCATTCTCTGGACTTGAGCAGTCCAAGGACACAAGATGGCACTTACTGTTCCCTGCTATTCTCCTTGTCATAGCAGTCTCCATGTGGGATATTGGACCTGCCTGTCAGTTGCCTCTACAATGATGTTGGCCAAGGCCATGGGCCGATCAGGAAAGGGAAGAGGGGAGAGGAGGAGGTGGCTCCAGCTTTCTTCCCTCATTGTTCTGGTGCCCCAACCAACATCACTCCAGTTGACAACCAACTCACAAGACTCACAACTCATGTTATGCCTGGAAACTGCCACAACAAGGAAAACAAGAGGGGACAGCAGTGCCAAACTGGGTTAAACACTGCTGGGAACTTAGGACTCTCTTCTTCCTCTGTAACTGCTATGTAAATCATTCTGGAACAAATCCAACATACACCATGCCAGTTCAGCCCTGGGATAATAGGTCAGTGTAGAACTGCCCTCAGATTGTGTAACCACTTCTACAATGGTTTACAGTAATGTAACAGGGTTTCATGGTCCTTGCATAAATTCAGAAAAAGTACAGCTACATGCATGCCATCATTTACATCAGCACAAACATGATTTTGGAAAAAATATTCTAATACTGATAATGTTGTTTTTTGTGCCATCTAATCCAAACTTGTGCAAAAATTTCCATAACTAGAGCACCTCTGTTAGATGCCTGGCTAGCTTTCTGAATAAAGACCTTCCGCAAGGGAGAACATGCGTAGATACAGAGGGTGTTCCTGATATGATTATTGGTTCTATTGTCAAACTGCTGTTGGCATTAAAATATTTTTTCCTGCCTGAAGTTCAACTGAAGAATACTCATTTTATCTTGTCCTGCTTCTTGCAGGAAAATCTAACCTTTTTTAGACCAATGCAATGTTTTAAATATAGGGTTAGAGTTGGCCATGGAACACCTACTTTCAGTTTTTTGTTCATCCAGAAAGTAGATTTGGGTACAAATGCCCCAGATTACAACTTTTCATGCATAACTCCTTCATGGCGCAACTGTGAAGTTAAAAGAAGAGAAAAAAGTAATCAAGACCCTCAATATCAATGCTATATTGTTTAAACATTTTACTTTATTTCTTTTTTATTGTATAGTCTTTGTTACAAATTAATATGAAATAAAAAAATGGATTATTTTAAAAATAAAAGAATATTTCCATATCAAAATTTAATCTCAAAACGTGGCATTCAGATTTGAGAAATCTGAGCAAAACATTCAGTAACTGGCTAAGTTAGCTAAATGATTTTCCAAGTGAGTAGCCAGAGAACAATGATTTGATAATAATTTCTAATACTGAACATAGCCTCTCTGATCAATACATTCGGATGTCCTCTGGAAAGACATGGACTGATATTAGGCAACAAATATTTTCCAAATGGACTTCACTTTGGTGAATATTATCTTCAGAACTTGCTGTGAAAAATTTGTGGGAGGGTTCCCCCCCACCCCACCAGCTCAAGTGCTACAAGTAAGTAATAGCAATTCTTACTTTAAAGCTATAGTTTATTATTCAAGCTATAGTTGAATAATAAACCAATGTCCCAATATTGTATTCCATTATAAAATTATATCATTTATTAATTAAAACAGTAAAACAACAACTAACCTTTTACATGTTATAATATACGAAAGCATGTTGACAACCATTACATTTCCCTTACCATCTGTAGTTAATTACTGCAGTTTTATTATTTGCAGGTCAATAAAGTTTCGATTGCCTCTTTATTCTTTTATTGGGTTCTGTATAAGCTTATATTTCAATGTGAAGTTTAGTAACATGTTTCATCCTGAAATGGGAAAAATGTATAATTTGTATGGTATCTGACTTATTTCATAATGCAAACCAGGATGGGCTGTTCATGTTGCTTCAGATTTTTAAAAACTCTAACTCTCATCATTTCTGAGTATTGAGTGTATTGGCTAGGGCTGGTGGAAGCTGGAGTCAAAGTATTTTTGGCTTAATTTCTTTGCATAGTTTCATGACACAGAGGGTAGATCAATATTAATATTAATAATCACTATCTCATATTTCAAGCCTGTTCTTAATCACAGATTTCACATTTTATTTAAAGTGGACCCGAGCATTTTGCTTTCCAAATAGAACTGTAGCTCACATGCAACACTTCAGAAGAGAGAGCTACACAAGCATTTTCTTTCTGTCATACTGAACTCACTCAAGAGTTCTGGTTCAGGAGAACTGGGTAAAGGATCCTCCCAGGAAAATCTGATTCCAGAGTTTTCCAAGGATATATGTTCTTATCCTGCAAAGGCCATCTTTATTTTTATTTTTTATTTTTGTTGGACTTATATTTCAACTCTCGCCAAGAGTGCATCTACACTGTAGAATTAATACAGTTTAATACCACTTTAACCTCATCTGAGCATTAAATCTTGCCAAGAAAACCCTAGGATAGGGTTTTCATAAGTAACAGTTGTTTTCATAGAATCATAGAGTTGGGCCATCCAGTCCAGCATCCTGCCATGGAGGAATACACAATCAAAGCACTCCTGGTTAATGGTTATTAAGCCTCTGTTTAGAAAAAGCCCAGAGAAGGAGACCCCACCATGCTCCAAGGCAACATATTCCACCCTTGAACAGCTATTGCCATCGGGGAGTTCTTCCTAAAGTTTAGGTAGAATCTCTTCTCCTGCAATTTGAATCCACTGCTCCATGTCCTAATGTCTAGAGCAGCAAAAAGCAAGCTTGCCCACTCCCCAATGTGATATCCTCTCAATTTGATAATATCAACAACAAATTCAATGGCGCCAGGATTTTTTTTAAATGCTAGCTATCACCAGCTCAGACTCCATTAGGTATATTACAATGATGTTCTTGTTTGTTCACCCATCTTATGTAGATGAGGATGAAAATTTTAATTCAGAACCAATAACTAGAACCAGAACTGTTGGTTAGATCTGGGTCATATTTCTCCTCACATAATGGGTAATTATAAGCCTGGTGGAAGTCTTCAGTCAAAAGTGTATAGGGCAGTGCCATGTAGTCTCTCCCCCCCCCCCCCTTGTTCATGAATACTAGTCCTAGGTTTCTTCTACACTGCCATATACAATCCAGATTATCTGCTTTGAACTGGATTATATGGCAGTGTAGACTCATATAATGTGGATTATCTGCTTTGATAATCTGGATTATATGGCAGTGTAGAAGGGGCCCCAATCCTTATCTCCTGAGTGACACAGTACTGCTTGCTTTTACATGGATGTGAGCAAAAGAGTCAATGTGGAGCCTTCAGCAAAGTCCTGATATAGCACAATATTCTACTTTTATGTTCAGCTTCAAGCAAATATAAGTCAAATTGAATATTGAGGCCAGTGTTCAGTTGGTGAACCTGATTCACATAAAGGCCCATAATATGAATGGTGGCAGTTTTTCTGTGGCCATAGATGGAGGAAGGGAATATTCGTGGTAGTGATTGGAAGAGGAAACTTGTGGTTCTGAGCAGCCTTATTTTGTATATGTCTGGCCCAGTTGTCCCTATGGGGAGAAAGGCGGGATATAAATAAAGATGGTGGTGGTGGTGATGATGATGATGATGATGATGATATACTTTATTTATATTCTACTCTATCTACCCAAGGCGACTCAGAGCAGATTACAGGTACATATATGGCAAACATTCAATGCTGTTATACAATTGAAATAGACAATGCATACATAACAGAATGTGGCAGAATGTAAGCCGCTCTGAGTCCCCTCGGGGAGAAGGGCGGGGTATAAATGCATGTAATAAATAAATAAATAAACAGAGGCAAGGCTTCCCTCTTTCATTTTCGACATCTGGAGACTGTGCTCGACTGGGCCATGGGAAGGTGCTGTTGTTCCATTTTTTCATACCGAGGAGCCTGTTGATTGAACTGCCAGCACGTATTTCAGGGGTGCCTTTTACTTCCCCACTAAAGCGATACCTATTTATTTACTCTCATTGCTGTTTTCGAACTGCTAGGTAGGCAAAAGCTAGGCTGACGACAGGAGCTCACCCCGTGGCTTGAATTGTCAACTTTCAGGTCAACAAGATCTTCTGTAGTAGGTAGTTTAACCTGCTGTATTAGCTGCGGCACGATGATGATGATAATACTTCCCAAACAAAACAAAACCAAACTTTCACGTATTTTCAGAAAACATGGTGTTGTCCAACATTAAAAGCCATGGGAATGTTTCTTATTCAGAAGTATAATGACCTCTTATGTAAGCTTCTATGAGCAGCAATAAATTATGCATGGAATTAATGCGGTTGATTTTTCTTTCTTTCTGAAACTATGCTGTGGAATGGACCCCTTCTGTCCTGCAGAAATATTGAAATTATAGGGTCCTTGTTCTTTTGGTAATCCTGCATCCACAAAAATTCTGACTAGCATTTCCCACAAAATGGGCACCATTATTTAGCTTAGCATAATTGCCTATAACATGGCTTAATGTATGTATGCATGAGAAATTCTTGAAAGCCATGTCCTTTCTGGCCCTCAGTTGAATCTGATACAACTTTTCATATTTTCCTATGACCTCTTAATGGGAGACTACTAGAAATCATAGACTCATACAGTTGGAAGAGACCACCAGGGCTATTCAGTCCATTCTCCAGAAGGAGAATGAAAACCATGAGTTTTATTTATTGCTCCTTTGTTTTTCTCAAAGTTAAAACAATTCTGGATAGTCATTAATAGTAATTAATATGGCTTTTGCAACAACAAAAAGAAAGAACGGAGGAAAGAAAAAAGAGGGTAGCACCTTTAATTACAAGATATTTCCTATTGATTCCATTCCCCCTGCCCTGGTTGTTTCAAATACAGTAGAGTCTCACTAATCCAAGCTAAACGGGCCGGCAGAAGCTTGGATAAGCGAATATCTTGGATAATAAGGAGGGATTAAGGAAAAGCCTATTAAACATCAAATTAGGTTATGATTTTACAAATTAAGCACCAAAACATCATGTTATACAACAAATTTGACAGAAAAAATAGTTCAATATGCAGTAATGTTATGTTGTAATTACTGTATTTACGAATTTAGCACCAAAATATCACGATATATTGAAAACATTGACTACAAAAATGGCTTGGATAATCCAGAAGCTTGGATAAGCGAGGCTTGGATAAGTGAGACTCTACTGTATTTATAAAAATTAAGAATTGAGGGAGAGTTTCAGATTAAAAAGGGTATTATCCTCAACCCTTGAAAAGTCTTGGACTAAATAATAAATAAGTCTTCAGAATGGATTATTCCTAGAGGCTTAAGATAACTGTCTTTTCCATGACTGTGAAAATCTCTATCTCTCTGTGCTTAGCTTTGCTGTTGTTCCCCATTCTCTTTCTTCTTCTGTGCATTAACAGGCAAATCTTTCTTTGGGAATTTGCCACTCTACCCTCATTGTCGGGCAAATAGTTTTTAACTGATGTGTACTTATGGTATGTGTTAAATGACTTACTCCCAAAGGGACATGGATATTCCCTTAATTAGGCTGTGTTTTGGTCTGAGTAGGCCTTCCGAAACATAATTAGGGTGAGAGCACAGATTGTAACTGTTGAGCTTCCAACTTAAAATAAATTGTTTATTTGTTGTGCTGGGGGCAGGGAGAGAATGTTTGAAAAACATCAAGAAACCATGACAAGAATCCTGAATGGATGAGAATCTTTGCAATTTACAATATATTCTTTTTTTTTAAATCATACTTAGTTGTTTTGGATAGAAAATTAGAATTTTGTTTTCTGTGCAAAATAACCAAGTGTGAATTTTGTGTTGAATAAGTCCCAAATTGTAAATAGGGATGTGAAAACTCCATGATTCTGAGATACTTTCTCACAGAAGGAAAATGCTAAAATTGTTTGTTACTTTCTTAAAGAAGAAAAAAGTGAAGAATTATTTCTGTTGTGTTTTCTCATTACCTACATACAAACATACAAGAAACAAGAAAAAATAGCCAACAACAAAAGATTAAAATACTTTTTCTAGAATAATATGACTACATCCTAAACATAAAAAAAACCCCAATAACTAGACGCAATCTATGTTATCTAATCTAAGGGCTTTACATTCTCTGTCTGGTGGTTATATTTTCTGTTTTCTATACCCATTTAGTGAAAAAGAACCATTGGTACATCTTTTCCCTACATAATAACACACAAAATACCACTGAGGGAGATTTGGCCTCATCTTTGCTAGAGAAACAAAATAAATACCTTTCCTTCAAGGAGCTCAGGACTGGCAACATGATCTCCCTTTTCTCAACTATCCTGTGAAGTAGGTTATTCTCAGCAATGGTATTTGATGCAAGGCCATCCCATGAGAATTATAGATGAATATGATACTTCATCCCAACCCCAGCTCATGATTCTGAGTGTTATTTGAGTATGTGCTTCTTGGTATCCAGGGGAACCAAGTAAACTTCAAGGTGAGCAACTGCAATTTCTTTATTTTATTTATTTACTTATTATCTGTTTTGCTTTTTTGTCTGTACAAGATCCATGATTGCTTTCAACGAATAAAAATAAAATTCAGTTGTCCTCCAGTCATGCCGGCCACATGACCTTGGAGGCGTTTACGGACAATGTCGGCTCTTCGGCTTAGAAATGGAGATGAGCACCAACCCCCAGAATCGGACATGACTAGACTTAATGTCAGGGGAAAACCTTTACTAGTCCCTCCACATTCATGGTGATTGGGGCAAGGGATTGTCACAAAAGCAGAAAAAAATTATGAATGCAAATAAAAATAATTAATGCAATTGCTTTTTACCTGAGAGTTTGCCAGGTTCTCCAGCATGATTTACAAGACTTTAACCATAGAATCATACTGGTTGAGATAAAAAATGCAAAACTTAACTTTTTTAAAATGAGTGGTGTTGGCAGCCTTGATCTTTACTCCTCCTCTCCTACATTTTTAAGGTAAGTTTTCCCAGGAGATGTTTCAGCTCAGCCTTAAAGGTTTCACACACTTTATGACAACTTGTTCTCCTTCTCTAGAGAATTACAATAAAGGAAAGTGTGAGCAGATCAAACCCTTTCATATCCTTTATATTTCCCTTCAACTGTGTACACTGATATATTTACAGTACTTCGGTTGTGGTGTTTGGTCTCTGGAAAGTGCTTGTTTGGTTTTATTGGGTTCTCATAAAGAGAAAATACAATGATGAGGTGTTCTGGATATTAATGTGACACTGTTTTATTGAGCAAACTGGTGCATTATGAAACACAACATTTAAGGCCAGAGAACTGCATTTGAAGTCAGACATATAACTGAAAAAATGATATTTTATACTCACTTCTGTTTTATATCCTTACCCATGAATCATTTTTAAACACCTATTCTCTTTAGACAGATGCTTAAGTATTTACAATAAACAAGATGAAACTACAACTATCTCTATTAAGATTTGTATTTGTATTATGCATTGTAGGCATTGTGGTTGGTGCCTTTTTCATACTTTCTGGAATAGTCTTGAGATCACATAACTACAGATTGGGGATTGAAATTATGAAGCAATTGTACTCCAAGAACATCTGGGGGACAGCATGATTCCCACCATTTACGATGCTGATGGTGATTCATTTATTCAGGGTAATGCAATATAAAAGCTGCTGGCAGATGGGGAAATGATTTTGATACACCAGCAACTCCCAATTTGCTACCCTGAAAATGATTTCTGTATGTTTGTTTGTTTAATTTGCAGTATATCTCACCTTTCTTCCAATACAAGATTCAGGGTGGCATACGCACCTCAAAAACTGTGGTTATAAAGGTTAAGATACAATTACACTAAACTTTGGTTCCGAGCACAAATTTTTAAAAGCACAAGTGAAAACAATATTGAAAAATTATCTAGACAAACTAAGGGCACTGTCGAAATATACTGTGACCACCTAATATATATTGAAGGCATCTAAAAAATGTGGTGTTTTAATGATGCATGCCAGAAACATGCACCAATAGGCACAACAGAGGCCTTAAACTGGAATAAGCTAAATTGCAGGATACTCTGAAATACGGCCCATAATGTGCATCAGTGCACATAGGTAAAACCATATTAACTAATTAAGATATATACACATTAGGTTGGGGAGCCTTGAAAAAATGAATCCGAATCCTCCATTGATGTGAAGCCATGGATACTGAGGATACTGGAACCATGTCAAAGCCAAACTCTACAATAGTATAAGCACTTCCTAGGCATCAACCTAGTTCCTGCGCTTGTTGTGCAACCGGGTGCATGTTTGATTCACTTTTTCCTTACCAACTGCACCTGCAAAAGTGGTGGGGTCTTAAAGTCCAGGAAGAAATATGGCTATTCAAGTAGTCTGGACCCAAGCCATTTATGACTATGAAAAGGTCAAATCATTATTTTGAATTCTGCTGAGAAACAGACAGGTTACTAATGCAGTTGTTTAAACAGAGGAATGATCCACTATTGGATTACAGATCCCATTAAACCACTCCACATGACCATGGGCTTACTGGTTGTAGGTGGGAAGTTACTGCATTTGATATATCTGGAATGTAAATGTAGAGAAAATTGCCTGTGCAAACTCCAAAAGCCCTAATAAGTCATATCTGAATCACAATCTCTGTCCATTCTAAAAACAGGAAATAGAAACTAGCAGTACTGCTTTGAAAAGGCAAAAATCCTTCCTGCATTTCAGTTCCATAACTAAGACATAAGATGCTTTTAAAGGTTTTGTTCATGAGCAATTTGTAATGAAGTGAATGTGCCATGTGCCTCCCCAAAATATAAGGAAAAGCATCTGGAAAGCTGCTTTTAAAAACTATAGAGAGAAGTTTTTAGGGAACAATATAAGCAAAATGAAAGAAATAAAAATTTCTTGTTATTGTTATGTGCCTTCAAGTTATTTTGTGATTTATGGCAATTGTAAGGTGACCCTATTACAGGGTTTTCCAGGAATGAAAGTGTATGGTTCACCTAAGGTCACCCAGTGGGTTTTTATGGCCAAACAATAAATCAAAATCCTGGTCTCCAGAAACATGGTCCAACACTTAAACCACTTGAAGACCCTTTTTGCCCACCCCTAAAAAGCTTAGAACAGTTGAGAATCTGTATCATATTAAATGAATCCTAGCAACAACATTAGAGAGCTCTTGCTTTAATTCTGAGTTCTGCACATGAGATACTTCATCATAGTCTCCAGCAATGTTTTGTATTCTCTATCTCCCACTTTTGGGAAGCTTGGCAGGGAGGCACTGCAGTGGTTACATCATTTTACCTCCAGCATAATTAAACACAGTTATGATGGGGTCATCTACGAATCTCTCTGTAATTAGCCTAACATTTCCCAGTTGGAATCCTGCTCCCAAGCTTAACCCTTCCTTCATTTTTAACATGAACCTCACCCAAGAGACAATGGGCACCCAAGAGCTTTGTCCCTTCCCACCATCCTTGTATCCATTCCTTTGAAAGCATGTGCTTTTCTCGATCTCTTCATTGTGAAACCTCACTCCTCAGAAATGTACCAGAGACATAGATGTACCTCATGGGGTGTAATTTGGAAAGGGGCGTCTATCTATTTATTTTCCTGCTCTTTTGCTTTATAGCTGTGCATGAAATGATCCTGTGGGGAGTAAAGAAGCCAGTCTTGTAACCTTTGCACATTCAGAGTCTTTTACCTGGGTCTGAGGTCTTCCTTCCCCCTCCCTCCTCAACTGCGGCCTGGTTCTCCTGAATGGGAATGATCCAGCAGCTTTTCTTCCCCTCCCGCAATCCTTTTCTTTGGAAACCAAACTACAAACACCTGGCAGACATTCCAAGGAGCGAATCTGCAGTGCACCTCCAGCTCTGTGCAGGCATCTGAGCTGAACCTTGTTTTAGCGATCCCCAAGGGCTCCTCAATCAATAATCCATGTACGTTTTATGAGGGCTGGATTACAGGGATTTGCAAAGAGGGTGATTAGGTAATGCTTCAAAGGACACTAACCACCAACACCTGTGCCATTAATAAGGAGGAGGAAGTAAATAAATAAATAAATGCATCCCTCAATTTCAGTCGTAATAATTCTGAATGCTCTTAACCTCCACACACCGTGAGTTATGACCCTTTCCCACATGGAATGGTTTCCAGCAAGTCCATTGGATTTAGGTGGCTGTGACTTCAACATCTGGCTGAGTGATGATGTCCCAAATATGCAGGATGTCATGTGGGGTGACTCCAAAAATAGGGAACCGGGCGAAGCACAACCACAATAATAATGATCCCTTTCAGCTCACACCACCTGCATAATCAGGCAATGTGGAAACGGCTTCCTGTCCTGAATTGTCTCAAGTGACTACCTGCAGGTTAGCGAGAGGAAGAGAGCAGAAGGGTTGTCAGTCACTGAAGGCCACTGGGAGAGGTGGAGGCCGTCTGTATCCAGAGGAGGGGGCTCCTTTGGGTGAGGGAGAAAGCTTAAAATCAACTGAAAATTGGTTAAATACTAAGACAAATGTTACTGATTTGTTGAAGGATAATCATTACCCTGGGGAGGGACAGATTTATGATCTGTGTCAGTTTCACATGCATACAATCATAACCAGAGCCAGAGTTGTTTGGATCACAGCAAGCCAAATTCTCAAGCCAACATAGTCTCTGGACATGATGCCTTGTGTATTTTGGTGTTGTAGTCTAGAATTATATTTGTCTCAATCTGTTTTCCTATTTCACTTTCTATATTTTTCAAGAACAAATTTTTACATTCCTTCTACATTAATTTGTGATTTAAAAGCACAGAGACAAAGATAACTTCCATATTCTCTTTTTCCTAATATACAACATTTCCTATAGTGTATAGGGCCCTTGGTATTCACTAGGATTTGGTTCCATAGATACCAAAATCATAAAGTCCCATTATAAACAAAGGCATCCCTTATATAAAATGGCAAAAATCAACATTTGCTTTTGGGATATATTCAGTGTATCTTGGATCTGTGGATATGGGTGGCTGACATTATCCACTATGTATTTGTTTTGTTTTTTTTTAAACCAAAGTATTGGATCATAATATTTTCATAAATGTGAGAAATCAGAGCATAATTGTATTCCTATGAAAGTTAAGGAAGTTTGAATTATGTCACTTTATATTATAATAAGAGCAAAACTAATTTTGCATCATGCTTTATATTAATGGATTACCTAATGACACATTTACATCTAGTGGGTAATTAGGTGAATTTAGTAAAGAAAACTGAGGATAAATTATTATGATTATGAGAAAAAATATTAATTAAGCAGGGTAGGAGTCATCCTTATAAAATAATGCATAGTGTTGATAAAATGAATCAAATGAAATTTCTCCTTCTAGCAATAGGCTCAGAAGAAACAACACACCTACTTTCTTCTCTTATAATTCACTTGTTCAAAAACATCAAGCATTAGTAGCCAATGTTAGTAAGTAATGCAATAATTTGGAACAGAAACCTGGATTATACCATTCTAGGTCCTACACGTTTTCTATGCTTAGATGAGAATGGATTGAACTGTGAAGCTTTGCACACTAAAAGAAAGAACTATTAATCTTCAAAAATATTTTTCTGCAATAAAATGCAAATTTTAATAATGTTTATATTTAATTATGTTTTAATGTTTGCATATTTTTATATTTTAAATTGTATACTAATGTTTTTATGTTAAGCCACTTTAAGTCTCCTTCGGGAGAGATAAAGCAGGTATAAATAAATATTATAACTACAACAGCAACAACTACAACAACACTGGAAGCCTCCCATGTTCTGGGCGCAGCGTCGTAGGATGCTTGCAACCCAGTTCATTGATGGAGCCCTGCTGGAAGTTAGCCTGTGTCATATAATGGGTGGTGTGGGGCTCCATCAATCAGCTTTGCTGCAAGCATCCTAGGATGCTTGCAGCCAGCCATGTGATGAAGTCCTATGTAGATCAGCAAGTTGTTACCTGTCTGGAGCTCTTGTTCTATATACTGAATGCAATCAATCAAAACTTTAATGTTTCACACTAAAAAGAGAATTATCATTTTGAATTCCCAGAATCCCGCAGCCAATAAAGGCATAATTGTCCAAAAAAGTAATTTTTCCAAGCTCTATCACTAAGTAAGCTTTCTTTATTGCTGGGTTTCATTATGTAAAAAATATCTCTATTTAAATCAATCTTAAGAAGAATGGCAAAAAATGATCGACAACTTCCACTTTAAACTAATTTTAGGAAAAAATGAGCCCAGGTTTGACCCAGGTACATGGAATGAGCAATCTGCATGAGACATATTTAAAGACTTCTCCAAGACACCTCTGTGAAAAGCAGGCTCTTTTCTGGAAGCCTCTTGCTGAACTGGAATTATCCTGTGGTTTTGAAGAAACATGTGTCTCAAGCAAACATTATACACCAGTTTACAACTTGAAGTTGATTCTGGCAGGTAATTGGTTTCGTTCACTTTCTCAATGGCAAGTGTAGCTCCTTGCAGTTACAACAGCTGTTTTCTTTGTTCTTTGCTCCCTTCCCCCACTTTTGTTCATTTGTTCTTTTGTGTGGTTTTTTTTTAAGAATCTGGATTTCCTATTTATAATGGCTTCTTCTTGTCTGCAAGCAAAAAGTGAAGGTCAAACAGCATGATATTTTCAATGACCTGGATTAAAGCTTGAGTTGGATCTTAGTTTCCACCTGTAATAAATTCATCAGCATTCATTGTGTTTTATGTATTCTTGAAAGACAACAGCTAGCTTGTCTATGACATGGGTGTGAAAACATATTTCTTTGAGACTTAACATTTAGCATCTCTTAGGAAACAAACACATCAGTATTGAAAGCAGTTAAGAATAGACTGACAAGAAATACTGGCAAAACCTATCCTCAACTTCTCTACATCTTGGAAGGACAAGTTTTGAAATAGATAAAGAGTCTTGGGGCCCTTCCAGACAGGCCCTATACCCCAGGATCTGATCCCAGGTTTTTTGTTTATCTCAGATTATCTGGCAGTGTAATTATCTGGCATATAATCCAGTTTAAAGCAGAAGCCCTGGGATCAGATCCTGGGATATAGGGCCTGTCTGGAAGAGCCCACGGTTGATTGCAAAGCACTTTTTAAAATTCGCAGATTTGTTTGCCAATTTGATGGAGAGAAAATGAAATTTCAAAGATTTTAAGAAAACTAAACTGACAATTTTACCCATCCAGTCCAAGATTTTACCCATCCAGTCCAAATGTTCCTCTCTACGAAGTCTGGCATTAAATCCATAATATGATATTCAATCATATTATCTTAGCCTGAGAGGGAGGCAAAAGCACATAAACTCCAGAACTAATAATGTCAGGAAAAGCCCGTGACAGACTTGCCATCAGGTGGCCATAACTCAAAATAACTTGGAGGCACACAACAACAGTGTATTTCTAAAGACATCAAATTCCGGTCTGTGTTACATTCACCTGTATTCATTCACATGCTTTTTTGTACCATTTTCACTTTAATTAACTATTTTTAAACCATCCCATCACATTTTAATTTGTATTTATTTCTTTTCAAAATGCATGCTTTATAATATGTTTTTGTTACTTCAATCTGGAGTAATGAAGTACACTGAAAAGTAAAATTCTGACATAGCCTTAAACAGTTATTTTGGTTTACTGTTTTTGGCTGTGAGATCTTAGGAATTATACTCTAAAGAAATGATCTTTTTGAGTTGGGTTCTGCATTTGCAAATACAAAATAATGTGGTTGATCCATTTCTAAACTGCATAATAATCTAACTTTGTAAGACACTTCACAGAGACTGAATTCCTTAAGAATCCCAGTTAAGTTTAGCATGCTGAACTTTTGTTTAGCATGCTGAACACCATGAACAATTTGGTGAACATATGTAACCTGTTCGTGCTAAATGCTCAAATAATATTACAGATAAAACTGTTCCTTTTACTATCTTTATGCTTCATGCAGTTAATGAGGCTGATGTTTCATTCTAACATGGTGAGGAGTATGTTTGAACTTCCTCAGGAGATCCAGGTTCATTAGGTCAGAAACCTGAGATGCATTTCCACCACACATGGATTTATCCTCATTGGAAGAAATCTTTCTAAAAGATAACTGGGGTGAAATCTGTTGTAGGAATGCAATCACTATGGCATATCTCATTCTTTTTCTGTTCTCTGGGATGCCATGGAACAATAAAGCTCATAAATTCTGGTTGCAAATGCCATCACTTTGATAGCAAAATGAAATGCCTTTAATATCCAACAGGAAGATATCAACAGACTAGAAGGAACTCTGTGGTTTGCAGAACTACCAACCCAGACTATCAGCAATGCAGATTTATAGCCATTTGATGCCACTTTACTGTCATAGTTTCGTCCTAGTAGTTTGTTGTGGCACCAACGCTCACTACCAGAGTAGTGTGAATATCTCACAGAACTTCAAATCCTGGAATTCCATAGCACTGAGCCATGGCAGTTCAGGTGGTGTCAAACAACTTTAATTTGGTAGTATGGATGCAGTCACAGACTTTAGCAGTGGTGGTAGAGAAACTGGAGGTGACGAGAGCATGAAATGCCTAAATGAAAACCGACCTCTTCACATGGGGCATTTTTGCCCCATTTGCCGGTTTGCTTAGCGGCAAAAACGGGGCCTGCCGTGCACCATCATATAATGCACGGTAGGCCCTGCCCACTTTCTTCTGACAGAGCTACCCGCACTTTTCTCCCTATTTTGCAGTGTGATGGCAGAAAGGACGGCAGGGCCATGCATATTGCCATGCATTGCAGCCCTTTCTGCCACCCACCAAAGCACTCTCTCCTGCCCTCACCATGTGATGAAAGGGGGAGGGAGGGCACAGGGGGCGCCACGAGCCACCCTACATGCCTTCCCTTTTGCTGGCCATTGCTAGCATAACCCGAAAGGGCCATGTGAAGAGGTCCCAGGTGTTCTGAATTCTGAATAGCATCACTAAACACTGCAGTATGTTGTGTGTCCTGCTAGTATAACCTCCTCCTTAAAGCCTTATGATGCAAGAAATACTTGATTGGAAGGAAGAAAAATCAATAAATACTTGATTTTATCCCTGCTTCTTGGCAGGGGGTTGGACTGGATGGCCCAAGAGGTCTCTTCCAACTCTATGATTCTAAGGTACATGTCTTCATTAAAAAATGACAACACAGCAGCTGCTGAAAGAAGGTATTATTATTACCATTAGACTCCTATGGTGCATGTGCTGCTATCTGCTTATTTATTTACTTACTTTATTTACTTTATTTATATCTCACCTTTTCCCCCAGCTTGGCCATAGTTTTAAAAGCACAATACAAAAATTAAAAAAAAAAACAAATAATACAGTGTGGATTAAAGTAATAAACTGATTAAAATATAATACTCTTAAAATATCCTTTAAAAGTCACAATCCCCGCCCCCCTGAATCCCACCCACATTCCCCAGAAAGTATGCCCCTTATTCTTTCCCCAGATGCCTGCTGGCAAAAGAAGGTCTTGACATAGTGTAGATCACACCCAGACGACTGAAGCTGCTGTTCATCCTCAGAAAGAAGTGATTGTTTGCAATTTGGGAATGAACAGTAGAGTACGCCCTCCATTTCCATGGGGGCCAGGAGAGCAGGACTCCCCACACACACCTGAGAGTCTCTGGGATCTCTAGACCCTCCAGCATAACTGAGATCAATGTCCAGCTTTCCGTGGGAAAGGCAGGGTTTAAGCTCTCTACACTGCCATATAAAATTCAGACTATCTGATTTAAACTGGATTATATGGCAGTGTAGACTCATATAATCCAGTTCAAAGCAAATAATGTGGGTATTCTGCTTTAATAATTGGATTATATGGCAGCGTGGAAGGGGTCTGTGTTATAAGGCTAGCAAGTATGTTTTTTAATAATAATAATAATAAACCTAAGCATTTTTAGAAACAGAATCACAGAGCATATATAGCCCCGTTGAGAATCAAGCCCTCCTGGTTCTCAGAATAGTACCTTAGTGAAAGAAAGAGAGATGTTGGCCAAGAATCAAATTTGCCCTTATGAAAAGCATTCTGGGATCTTAAACATCCATATGGCGTAGGCAAAACATTAACTTTTTCAGCCTCCCCTGAAAGGCCAACACACAATGTAAGCCTCAATAAAGCTTAATTTATCTACCTTTAAAGGATAAAGGACAGAAGTTAACCCTGCCGAGGGTTCAACTAGTGGTTACTGAAACTCCAAGAATACCACACATAGCTTTAGGCAGTAAGCCTGAGTGTTATGTCTAACTAGGGGAAACGTCCCCTGGCTCACCTTTCTATATTTCTCCTTTGCAGTCTTTATACTAGATGAGATGTGTTTGCTTACTTACTGTAGGCTTGCACAGTACATGAATTACATTTACATTATTTAGGGAAACAACACTGGATTAATGGCTATAGCTTGGAACATTAAATTAGGAGCAGGTTTAGGTAAATTTTCTGCTGTGAAGTACAGCAGCTGCAGTGGCTTGTTTATTTTTTTTTTTTAATGAGGGGGAACCTAAATCACCCAGAAGCAAAGGAGTCTAGATCAGAACTCAGAATAGTTACCTTTTTGGATTACAATTTCCAAAGTCCCCAAGATAGACTTTGTGATACAAAGAACTGGGGATTTATTTTAGGTAACTAGTTAATAGACAAGACCATTGGGAATTTGGAAGGGGGATATGAATGTAATAACTCTTACCTATATGTAACAGCAGTGAATTGTAATGCTTTTAAAAATCTAGACTCCTGCTTCGTCCCTATCACTCCATCAGTTCTCTGTCTTTTGCTTGTTGTGGCAGACAGATCAGTAGAGGTATGCATTCATATAGAATTGATGTTAGTTTTGTGTAGTTTCATTTGTGTTATCTCATTTTTGTATTTGTGTCCCGCTAATGAAAATGGGCCACCTATACGACACAAATTTTCACCTGGCTTATGAAAAAATGAAAATTTTCAGACCATTGGCTGCAATGGGAGGGTTTCCAAGGCTCACCCCGCCCTGCTCGGTTTTTGGGCTAGATGGGTGAAAATCGCCACACATGGAGGGCATTTTGACCCCTTTTAGCCCACCAACTTTTAAAACATTTGGGTCTTCCCCAAAGTGTTATTGTTGTTATTATTATTATTATTATTATTATTATTATCAAGACTCGTTGATCCACATCGGATGTAATTGGGAGGCACTGCTCTCCCAAACTCGGCTTAGGGTGCCAGAATAACTGCTGTTCTTAATATTAATATAAATATTATTATCAAGACCCGTTGATCCACATTGGATGTAATTGGGAGGCACTGCTCTCCCAGGCTCAGCTTAGGGTGCCAAAATAACTGCTGTTCTTAATATTAATATAAATATTATTATCAAGACCCATTGATCCACATCAGATGTAATTGGGAGGCGCTCCTCTCTCAGACTCAGCTTAGGGTACCAGAGTAACTATTGTTATTTATATTAATATTATTATTAACACCCATTGGTACACATCAGTTGTAATGGGAAAGCAGTCCTCTGCCAGTACCTGCTTATTGTTACGGGGCTGAAACAAAAGGAAAATGAAAGCAAGCACAATGATTGTGTGGCTTTTTCGTGTCGCCTCTCGTTTCCTACAAGAATGTAGACAGTCATTCGTTTATGTAGACAAACGGTCAAAGCGAAACAATAGCATGAAGGAAACAAAGGAAATTTTTTCGCGCACACCTCTACAGATAAGTACTTTTGCAGTGGGGGAAAAAACCTTATGCAATAAAGCCTCAATTGTTCCCCCAATATTATATGGGGAAATCAGCAACCTCTTACCTAGTCCTAGCAAGGTCAAGTAGGTATGGATGAAAAACAGGAGCAGTCTTACAAAGGGAAGAGTGACATATTCCTGGCCTCTGCCTCTCTGGCTTGCCTAAGCTAGATTGGTGCTACATTGTACATACGCAGCAAATTGGAGAGACCTTTCATCAGTAGGTAGATCATCCTGGGCAGTTTACATTTGCTAAATGTGTTGTCCTGCCTGCAGCTGTTGAGATATCAGGTTTCAGAATCACCTGCTCTGGCTGAGCATACAGGAACTTGCTTGTCAGACAAAAAGGCCAGTAATTACTCCTTACTCATCTACACCTTTCCTGTCTGCCTCTTAATTGAGGGCTAACAGCCTTTGTCTCAATGTTTGCAACACAGATCTCTGGGCAATTACTACAACATCTGGCTGAATCATATTAGCCATGTAAACTCTTCTTGCTCTAACTGGTGCTGCTAGATAGAGTGCATTTTCAGTAAATTAATTTCATTGAGAGTAGTTCCCTTCAGTTCTATTAGACATAGAACATTTAGCTCTGATCCAGAGAGAGCTATGCTTAGTAAAGTGTCTGAACACTGAGATTTATCATTCCAGTGCAAAACCAGAACCCATTTACATGGTGTAACATAGACGGTACACTCGATCTATGAATCTGCGCAATATTATTTATTTATGCCTGTCTATATTGCTATTTCAATACCAACACAGATTTCGCCCCAGTGGGGAAGTGCGTTAAAGCACTGAGCTGGAGACCGAAAGGTCCCAGGTTCAAATCCCGGGAGCGGCGTGAGCGGCCGCTGTTAGCTCCAGCTCCTGCCAACCTAGCAGTTCGAAAACATGCCAATGTGAGTAGATCAATAGGTACCGCTCCGGTGGGAAGGTAACAGCACTCCATGCAGTCATACCAGCCACATGACCTTGGAAGTGTCTACGGACAACGCCGGCTCTTCGGCTTAGAAATGGAGATGAGCACCAACCCCCAGAGTCAGATATGACTGGACTTAACGTCAGGGAAAACCCTTTACCTTTTAACTACAGATTTCTTGCTCACTTGGAAACATTGACATAAATCCTTTATCAGCTACTATATAATTCACTTGTTTGCCAGTCTCTCACAAGATGCCTGTCAAATTGGGATGGGGACTGGCTTACAGCCATGACAATAGTATCACAGTAATTAAGGACTTTATCACACAAAGTGGATAGCTCAGTATTGCAGTTGGACTGTCACTGCATTCATTCTACTGCTGGTTTGCCTCCTCCCACCCTATGATTCTTCTGTACTTAGCTCTTAATGGGTAAAATCTAAAGCTCCCAGTCTGACAATGTTCCCATCACCTGTCTTGGCACAATGGGTTGCTTCCACTTCTGTGCCATCATGCCAGCAATAAAGTGATGTAAGGCTATGGGATTCTCCTTTGTCCTTCTCACTTGATATTCCCAAACGTTACCCTTTTATACAGACATTTGCCTTTTTGTTTTTAAAAGCTAAAATTGTGCAATTGCACTAAAATAATTAAAATTAAAAACAGCAGTTGTGTAGAAAAGTGTGGGTTACAAGGGCGTGCAGAAGTACAATCAGAGGATCATGAATTGGCAAATTGGTGTAATTGCACTAATGAAGAGAAGGGTACTCAACATGGTATGTAACTGCTATCAACAAATAGCAGTGGAATAGCATGCTTGTGCAATAAAGTCCTAAGTAGTTATTGTGAATAAACAGAAAGAGGGAAGATAACTGGATTTATCCCAGCCAAATCAGGTTGCTTGGAGGGTATGGGCTCCAGGAGTCAATAGAGACACCTGATGCTTTCCACCCTGCCCTCAGTCTCTGATCAGCATGCTTTTCCCAATGCTGATGTATATCTTCTTAACTTGCAGTTATTGTTTCCTTTTTTTTGTTCCAAACAATCAAACAAGAATTGAAGAGGGAGTAGGGAGAAGAGATTTCCCAGACAAACCGGAATTAATGCCACACCTGGATCTCACCCACTCACATAGAATTAGTTATCATCTCCTGGGGTTTCAACCCTTTTTGGGAAAGGATGGATATTGTCTCTTAAGAAGCAGTCTTTTAGGATGGGCTCTTGCATATCTTTTTAAGACCAACATAAAACACAAGGCAAATAGTGAGCATTCAGGATGTATACTCCAATTGTTTACTAGTGGTTCAACATATATTCTGAACCTATATTTGGGAAAAAGAAGATAAATTTTCAGAAAGAGGAAGAGCAGACCAATGATTCATGGTGGTGAAAAAGAAGGAAAAGTCAAGTGGCCATGGACATTTGGGAATTCTGGGTTCACATGGACTGGTGTCTGGATATATTAATTATTGATGACCAAACATTGCAACAAAACCAAAAGGAAGCTTGAAAGACAGGATGGAACAGAATAGAACAGAAGCATACAAGTAGTCCTACACAGCATTGCCCACTGCTCTCACGGTGAAAAGCAGAACGGGTGGTGTGAGTATGTGAAGAGAAGGTTTGGTTCAGGACATCTTTTCCTCCACCTCTACCTCTATCTCTCTGTCTATCCTCATTTCTTAATCTTGTTGTTTTGTCTGTGTGTGTCTGTAAGTCCATTTCTGTCCTGTGGAAGAAATAGGAACATGGGGCTGTCAACCATCTTTTGCGATCCCTGGCACTTGGCTAGTCCCATGAGTCCTGATATCAGAATGTGCCTTCCATTCCCTTTCTGACCAATTTTGGAAAAGCACTTTAGCATGAACATATGGGGAGAAGGTGAGGAAGGGCCAGCCTGTGGAGTAGAGAGGGGATGCTGCCATTGATTCCATTGGACCTCTGTTTCTGGCACAACGTTAGTGTTTTGACCACTGACCAGGCAGCTGGAGATCACAAATCCACAGCAGTTTCTAACCTGCTCCCTTAAAGGTGTTGAGTTTTCTAACCAACTAGACATTAAATGGTGACAGGGAACCCATCTTGTTTCTCCAGGCCAGATGGGACATGGGTCATGGGTCTCAGTTATTCCACACTACTCAGATTTCTTTCTGGCATATTTATGGCCTGCTTTTCTGCTGACTAGGTCTCTCAAGACTGCTCACAACAACAAAAGCCTTTAGTTACTCTTGGTCTGACTAAACCCCTTGGATCTCATGACTCTGAAAAACACTTTCTTTAACTTTCTAGTACTCCATCAAATAAATATAAACTTTCCAAATTACTTAAGAGGACTGCTATGTCCCTCATGTGTAGGTCCAGCTTCAAGTTGTGTGGAGCCTCATGAGGGGATTTTATGAAGCCTCACCCCTCTACAGCTGTGTCCCTACCTGTCTCTTGCAAAATTATGGCTGAGAAATTGATTTTTAAATTATCTTTCTCAAGCAGAAATAAAAGCATTACAAATGGAAAATGAGGTACAATATAAAATATGGGTTTATGAATAAGCAATGACACGGGACAGTCAAAGACATTTTGCTGCCTTAACCAAAGGACATGTACTGAATGTACATAACCCAACTAGATGAGCAATAAAATGGGGATCTCCCCCATACCTCAGGACAACAGGGATGTTTAAGGAGTCAAAAAAGGATGTTGTTGATAATGATGATGATGATGATAATAATACCCTCCTCTTCCTATAGCTCAAGGTGGGATACAACATCATTAAAACAAGAGATAAAACACTATTAAAAGACATACAATAAGATACAAAAGTTAAAATACAAGATAAAATCCACTGATAAAATACAGGTTAAAATCCACAGCTTAAAACTGACTGGATAGGCCTGCCGGAAGAGATGGGTCTTCAATTGTGTCCTAAATTCTGACAGTTGACCTAGCTGTTGAAGCTCTTCTAGCAGGTCATTCCACAGTTATGGGGCACCTATGAAAAGGCCTGGGTGATGGTCGCCAGTCAGGTTCTGTCAGGCAACCATCACCCAATAGTAGACATCCCATCCCCTACCCCCACCCCGGAGGACCTAAGTGCGTGGGGTGGATTGACTGGAGGATGTCATACAGTTTTATCCTGCAAGAGCAGTGAATGTTCAAGAGGCGCATGGAGAGGAGCTGTGGAGTTTACGCTGAGAATATCTGAATTGTTAAAAAGACCAATAAATGGGTGCTAGGGGGTCATCAGGCCTGAACTCCCTCTAAACTGAGACTGTTGTAATTTGTTCATATCATATAAAGACATAATATGGCCAGTTATTTTTTTTTAAAAAACTTGGTGATGTAAGAGGCAGTAGGAAAAGAAGAAGACCACATTTAAGATTGACAGCCTCAATCAAGAAAGTGCTAACTCTTAGTCTGCAAAAGTTGAGCAAGTATGTTGATGACTTAGAGGTCTCACGTTCATGGTATCACCATAAGTCATAGCTGACTTGAAGGCAGCTAACAACAACAAAACCCATACCATTTGCCTCCTGAGACGTTTGCTTCGTTCCATCTTATGATGATAGTACTGGCCCCAATTTTTATCAATATCACCTCATTGAGTCTGTTCTCTAATTGAGTGCTGAGGGATGTGTGAACTTCACAGCCCTATCAATAGAGGTGCACAAAGACCACCTCTGGGGCAACATGCATGTTTAAGGATAGTGGGACTTAGAAAATTTTGTCACCCACTTCATCCAAATCTACATTGATGTAAAAGCTCATCATGAGAAGATGCTTAAAGTGTCTTTAAACTTAAACCATGATGTTTATTGTAAGCCACTTGGAGAGGAGGAGGGGTTGCTGGGTTAAAGGGAGATGGAATAAAAAGGTAGAATTTATTATGCTGATGAGTTGTTGTCCATTCCTTTGGAACACCTTCCCAACCTCGTGTTTTTGGGTCAATGTGTTCATTGCTTGTTTAATAAATATCATGTGCCCCTGTTATAAGCATCAAAACCGCACTCCATTAATCTTGAGCAAAAGTTTACTTCCTGATTAGAACTTTAACCTGAGAGGAGAGGAGGGGGTGACGAGGAAGGGTTTCTTTTTTCCACATTCAGGGGGAATGGCAAAGCCCTGTGGGAGACAGTAAATTGAAATTAAGGCTGTTTCAGTTGGCCTACAGGATATGCCTGCAAATGTAGACATATTGAAATGGTGAAAAGGTCTGTTTGTGCCCATTCATATAAAGTGAATGGGTTGTAATGTTCTCCAGCCCTTGGGAATGGTGGCTAGATTGAGGAAAGAAGCCAGGAAGAATGGGATGGATTTGACATAAGTATATTTAAGTGCATTGATGGCTTTCTCTCCTCCCTGCAGTTTAATGGGATATTCCACTGGGGTCTACAAGGAAGAAGCAGAGTGAATCCCTACAGCTTTCTTTTTTAACCATAACAAATCTTAAAACAGGTGTGAGACCAGAAAGATCCTCTTACGGCTTGCTTTGCCTCCCCCCGGCACTGCCCCTCGTCCTCTGTAGCCAGCCGTGTTGCTGTGTGTATTATTATCATTCCACAAAATAACCCTGCAGCCAAAGGGATGGGAAGGGAATGCCGGGGGCTGAAGCATGAAGAAGAGGAAAAACTAACAACTGCATATGAGAAATATTAATTAAGGATGCTGGTCATGCTGTACAAAATTTACTGTCCTGTGGTTGCCAAGAAAGCCGATTAGACCAAGTAATGGGAGCATAAATAAAACGGTTTATCAACACATGGGAATGCCTCATTGGCCGTGAATGAAATTTTGGCAGGCATCTGGAAGCACAACAGAAGACCCGTCATTCTTGAGGAGGGAAGTACCGGCTGTATGCTTACAGAAAGACATTTCATCATAATTAGTCAAGGCAAAGCAGCAATTTTTCGTCTGTCATTAAACTTCGTATCTAAGGAAGCAGTGACACTTTGTCCCAATGCAACACATAAGCATGCTGTGATTAGAAATGGCCCATAATTAGGACTAATTAGTGGGAAGCTTTCTTCTTTTTCAAAGTGAGTTATAGCGTGATCCTCTACACCAAGGAAGAAATCAACCTCTTTCAGCCACAGAGTCAAATCAATCTTCAGAAAACTACTTCTTTTTTGTTTCATAATTTCTTTTTATTACTGTAATATAAGTGCAATGTTATAACAAAACAGAAAGGACCTTAATAAATGTTTTATATTATATAAAATTCACCCTAAAATTAATAAAACCCTTAATCTAAATTATTTTCCTCATTCCCACACATGAAAAAAATTAACTTCCAACTTTCCATCTCAAAGACATCTATGGCTCCTTCCACACAGCTGAATAAAATCCCTCATTTTCTGCTTTGAAATGGAATATATGGCAGTGTGCACTCAGATAACCCAGTGCAAAGAAGTTATTGTGGGATTTTCTGCCTTGATAATCTGGATTTATTTATTTATTTATTACAGTACTTGTATCCCGCCCTTCTCACCCAATAGGGGACTCAGGACGGCTTACAAGAAAAACACATATATAAAAATAAATATATGGCTGTGTGGAAAAGCCCTATGAAAAATAATAGACAACTTCTCCAAATTGTTTTACACACACACACACACACACACACACACACACATCTTATATTTTCAAAAATTATATAAACGTTTAATTTTCAAATCCCACAAGCAACTCAATGTTTTCCTTCTTATAAAGGTTAAGAAGAGTTCCCAATGTTTTGAAAAGTTATATAAGGACTTATCTTTAATGATATTCTATATAGCTTGCCCCTTTCTGTTATTTCCAACATCTTCAGAATCCAGTTTTCTTTAGAGGGTAGGTTCATATTTTTTCCATATTAGGGCATATCCTAGTCTTGAACCATGGAGTGTATTAATTTAAAATTCAGATTGTTAAATTTAGACACTTAATTCTGTATCTCAAGAATCTGGCCTTCTTGAGGAGCACATACTAGGGATAGGTAGGTTAGCCACATTTTTAACCTTAAGGAAAGCATTTTGAATTTTTAGACTTTAGACTGTGGAAGCCCAAGAGCCAAAAAGGAAACTCTAAGAGGGCCAGCTTTGGTCCCAGGCTTCCCACCTCTGTTGTACATGTCTCCTCAATAGTAAGCCACTGAGTTCCCTTACTCCCACATTAGTGAGTACAGTGGGCCCTTGGTATCTGTTGGGGTTTGGTTCCAGAGCATCCTGTAGTTACCAGAATTCCTGGATGCTCAGGTCCCATTACATACAATGGTATAGTGAAATAATGTTCCTTACATAAAATGACAAAATTAAGGTTTGATCTTGGGATTTTAATAATAATAATAATAATAATAATAATAATAATAATAATAATAATTAATAATAATAATAATTTTATTTCTTACCCATGAAGCCCTTCCTTGATTTGAGTCTACTGGGAGGAGGCTGATAGTCATGCAGTGGGTGGCTTTCACAATGTTCGACCTTATTTCTCTCACCGTTAGCAGCAACTTCCCGTCGCACGTCAGGAGGGGCAATGCCAGCTAACTTGTAGAGTTTATCAACAGGTGTAGGTTTAAGGCATCCTGTGATTATTCTGCATGTTTCGTTTAGTGCTATGTCCACCATGAGAACCACCACTTCATGAGAACCACCACTCCTCTTGATGTTCCTCCAGCAGCAGCAAGGGTGTCCCTCTGGGCAGCTAAACCTGGCAATTCTAACTGGATGGCCCCCCATGAGGGTCTTCCTCCAGGGGCAAACCAAGAATGGGCAACTTGGAAGTCCCTGAACAGACTCAGAAGTGGAGTGGGCAGATCTAAAGACAACTTGGCAAGGTGGCACTACCTGGAGGAATCCTCCACCTTGTGTGACTGTGGAGCAGAACAAACAACTCCGCATATGTATGCTTGCCCACAATGTCCTGCCTCATGCATGGAGGAGGAGTTGTTTAAAGCTACGGACAATGCGGTTGCTGTTGCCCGTTTCTGGTCTAAAACTATTTAGTTGTTTGTGATTTCCTCTATTTTTTTTTCTTCATCATTTTTAAATGTATTTGTTATGCAATGCTTTTGACATGAAATAAATAAATAAATTTGACACGAAATAAATAAATAAATTTCTTACCCACCTCTCATCACAGCTCAAGGCAGGTTACAACATTGCTAAAACACATAATCATTTAAAAATACTCCGCAGAACACACATATTAATATTAAAACATATTTCCACAAAATACACATTAAAACACACAACAAAAATTGTGTGGAACTAGCAGAAGTTATTTCAGAACCACTGGCGATCATATTTGAGAGTTCTTGGAGAACGGGAGAAGTCCCAGCAGATTGGAGGAGGGCAAATGTGGTCCCTATCTTCAAGAAGGGAAAAAAGAACGACCCAAACAATTACCGTCCGGTCAGCCTCACGTCGATACCAGGCAAGATTCTGGAAAAGATAATTAAGGAAGTGGTCTGCAAACACTTAGAAACAGATGCAGTCATTGCTAATAGTCAACACGGATTTACCAAAAACAAGTCATGCCAGACTAATCTGATCTCTTTTTTCGACAGAGTTACGAGTTGGGTCGATACAGGGAATGCCATAGATGTAGCGTACCTGGATTTCAGTAAGGCCTTCGACAAAGTCCCTCACAACCTTCTGGCAAACAAACTAGTAAAATGTGGGCTAGACAAAACTACGGTTAGGTGGATCTGTAATTGGCTAAGCGAACGAACCCAAAGGGTGCTCACCAATGCGTCGTCTTCATCTTGGAAAGAAGTCACGAGTGGAGTGCCGCAGGGTTCTGTCCTGGGCCCGGTTCTGTTCAACATCTTTATTAATGACTTAGACGAAGGGTTAGAAGGCATGATCATTAAGTTTGCAGACGACACAAAACTGGGAGGGATAGCCAAAACTCCAGAAGAAAGGAGCAGAATTCAAAACGATCTTGACAGACTAGAGAGATGGGCCGAAACTAACAAAATGAAGTTCAACAGGGACAAATGCAAGATACTTCACTTCGGCAGAAAAAATGGAAATCAAAGATACAGAATGGGGAACACCTGGCTAGACAGCAGTACATGTGAAAAAGATCTTGGAGTCCTTGTGGACAACAAGTTAAACATGAGCCAGCAATGTGATGTGGCTGCTAAGAAAGCCAACGGGATTTTGGCCTGCATCAATAGGGGAATAGCGTCTAGATCCAGGGAAGTCATGCTCCCCCTCTACTCTGCCTTGGTCAGACCACACCTGGAATACTGTGTCCAATTCTGGGCACCACAGTTGAAGGGAGATGTTGACAAGCTGGAGAGCGTCCAGAGGAGGGCAACTAAAATGATCAAAGGTCTGGAGAACAAGCCCTATGAGGAGAGGCTTAAAGAACTGGGCATGTTTAGCCTGCAGAAGAGAAGGCTGAGAGGAGACGTGATAGCCATGTACAAATATGTGAGGGGAAGTCATAGGGAGGAGGGAGCAAGCTTGTTTTCTGCTGCCCTGCAGACTAGGACACGGAACAATGGCTTTAAACTACAGGAAAGGAGATTCCACCTGAACATCAGGAAGAACTTCCTCACAGTGAGGGCTGTTCGGCAGTGGAACTCTCTCCCCCAGACTGTGGTGGAGGCTCCTTCTTTGGAGGCTTTTAAACAGAGGCTGGATGGCCATCTGTCGGGGGTGCTTTGAATGCGATTTCCTGCTTCTTGGCAGGGGGTTGGACTAGATGGCCCATGAGGTCTCTTCCAACTACTATTCTATGATTCTATGACATGAAGTGGAAGTTTAAAATTTGTGATTAAAATTGTCTGGATCTTCACGGTCTTCAAGCGACAAATGGTTGAATCTGTGAATACAGAATCCATTGATATGGAGGCCCAACTGTATAGAGACACAAGCTACACACTACCTTACATCATATGCCTTCCTCGTGTCAAGCTCTAGTCTATGCATGGAAAGAAGGTAATCAAAAGTTGATTATCAAGATAATCAAATTTTGTGACACATCCATTTCTTTTAGAGCAAACCACAATTTATCATAATCTATAAAGTGCACATTGTTTTACTTAATCCATCATATTAATGAATCAGACTAAAACAAATAACAGAAGGCCTTTGCAAAGCAAACTCTGTCCTATTATTGTTGTTTCAAATGATGATGTGGGGGAGGGCTTACACCAAACCTCTCAGTCTGGATATTCATTCAGGGACTTGAGATCAAATTGCAGATTTTACAGCTCGTCCCACGTCTCATCTCTGAAACATCTCTTTGATTTTCCATTCATTTCTTCTCCAACAATATGATATATTATGTGTATGTTTTCAAACTAAAATATAATAGTCTCATCAGGAGTTTTTCATTTCACTGGAAAGAAAGAAAGAAAGAAAGAAAGAAAGAAAGAAAGAAAGAAAGAAAGAAAGAAAGAAAGAAAGAAAGAAAGAAATTCCTTATTTATAGACCGCCCTCTCTCCCTGAGGGGACTCAGAGCGGTTTACATACAAAACGGCAAACATTCAATGCCGAAGTCAGTGAAACTGCATAAATCAAAACAATACAAATTAACATCAATAAACTTAAATCAACAAAAAAAGGAAAAGTGGTGGAATGGGGTGAGGATGGACCTGAGAGAAGGATTAGGGGTGAAAATAGAAATGGAAATTAAAGGCAAGTATTTGGAAGAAGAATAATTTTGGGTGTAATTACATCTATGTCTCTCTCTCAGTCCAAGGCCAATGCTCAAACTATTTCATGGTTTTATTACTTTCTTGAGATTAGGTAATGCAAAATTGCTTGATTACAAGGCCATGGTTTCCATTTCCCCCCCTTTGGCTCTTCTCCACCCCACCTCTTCACAATTGCCATCCTTTTTCCTTTTGGTTGCATCCGCATGAAAAAAGGGTGCCTGCCAGAGTTAGTATTTGAAACTTGTGCAGAATTTCATGACAAACTAAAACCTTTATGGACCTTGGAAGCCTCTGATAAATTAATAAAAATTGCCATAAATCTCTTCTATGATCACCATGAGGAAAACACAGAAACTCAGAAAGGCAAACTGACTTTGTCAAAGAAATTAATCAGTGTTACTCATCCATGGTAAATATACTCTATAGAGTGAGCAAAGCTTTCTTAATTAACAGTTCTTTACTTTATTATTCACATGAAGTAAGGTAAAAGCAGCCCATCTATAGAATATTTGTTATTGATGGGAATTGTAATATTAATGTTGAACCAAATGTGTTCTTTATATTTTATTTTATTTCTGCTGGGATGAAGGGACTGTCCAGGTTTCATTTCTTTGTTCATGCCAGCCATAGTTCTGGCTTGTGAATTTTCTCCTGCAATTAAAAAAAACACAAAACTATATTATCCTTACACTCTATAATGGTATTACAATAATAAATTTTATGGCTCTCATAAACTTTTTGCAACTTCCCTGCTGTGCATTGTAATTTCACCAACCCTGATGGCAAGCCATCCTCTTAAATGATATCTATAGAGAACTGAGATAAATAGGTTTTAGAACTAATGCATTTCTCATTGTATAACAGAGAAACTTTTTCCTTCCTTTTTGCCAAGTACAAAGAAAAAAGCAGATCCATTCAACTATTTGTCAACTCCCATTAGAAACATTTAATAGTAATAAAATTTACAGACTTGGTTTCCAAAAGATGTTGCCAGAGGAGTTCATGATTGTTAAATAAGTACTTAAATGCAGTTTGCCTTATATACTTTTGAACCTCACTGGACTCAGAAGAAGCAGAGATCTTCTTCTGAGTCAGCAAATGGAGAAACATTCATTTCAGTTAGGCTTTCTAAATAAAAATGAAAATTCATTACCATTACAGTAGTAACCATCTATAAAATGCTCCACATAAATTTCATAACAAACGTATACAGTGTACATTGTGAATTAGTTGAACATATGGAGTTTATTCTGTTAACCTCAGCTAGAAGCAGTAAATTTGACTGTATTTCTTTGACCTTAAATAAGTCAAGGTCACACTTTGCTTTTAACATACAGTGGTCTTTTAGGGAGGGGGGGAGAAGGCAGAAAAGAGAGAAGGGGGAGAGATTCAGTGTTACAGTTGGTAATTATAAAAAAATCTGCTAAATGAAGGAAATCCTGAACTGAAACCACCATGTTTATTAGCAAAATTGTATTTCCAGCAGGATAGATTGAAGTTGCTAATTACTGGTTTGAAAAAAAACCCACTTGTTTATTTCTATTCACTGCATACCTGATCTATAGCATGAGAAAAGTTACTTATTTGGTCTATGGCTCCCTATTAAGCATGAATATTAGAAGGGCAATTTTGAGAGTTATAATCCAACCCACCTTTTTTCAAAATTCTGATAATAAAACACAGAGAGTAAAAGTCTGGGAGAAAAATGGAATAATAGAAAAACTGGAATGATAAAAAGGGATTTCAAAGGAACTTTGGTGGAGGATGCACGGGGAGATAATGACGGAATGTAATGTGAGAAAGACTGAAATATTTGAGAAGAAGGAAGCTTACTTTTCTTGGGAAGCATCAGAATTGGTTGGAAGAGGTTGCATTTGGCTCATTCTTTAGAACTGAGGTGAGTTCAAAGTACAGTAGAACCTCTGTAATCTGAGTTAAACGGGCGGACCTAATCTCGGTTTACCCGGATGACTCGGATTACCAGGCCCAGGCACCCGCCGAAGGGAAAAGTTTCCTCCCTTCGGAGGGCATTTGGGCCTTTAGAGAAGCTCGAAGCGTGCTTCCCTGGGTCCAAGCGCCCTCCCTTTGGCAGCCACTTGGACCCAGGGAAGAGGGAAGTGTGCAGTTTCCCTCTTCCCTGGGTCCAAGCGGCTGCCAAAGGGAAAGGTTCGGGCCAGCCAGCGAGCAGGTGAAGGGGGAGGGCCACAAAGGCTCTCCCTGTTCACCCGCCCATCCGTGCCTTGGCTCCTTCATCACGCCGGGGCCAGCAGCACCGGCACCCGACATGGCGAAGGAGCCAGCCGTGCATGTTGCTAGGTAGATAGCTAGCTACCTAGCAACACACAGGGGGCGCTTGCCCCTTGGGAGGTGCCCCATGCGTGTTTCTAGGTAGCTTGCTATCTACCTAGCAACGTGCACACCTAGCCAGCCAGCGAGCTCGGATTGCACGGAGGCTCGGACCAGCGGGGCTTGGACCAGCAGGGTTTTACTGTATATCCCTTAGTTCTTGCTTAAGTTGGTGTTGTATCAAGATTCCATAACAGGCATGACAGGACTCTCTCCTTGCTTTTTAGGGGGCATCAACACTGCAGAATAAATGCAGTTGAATACCACTTTAACTGCTATGGGTCAATGCTGTGCTATTCTGGAAACTGTAGTTTTACAAGGTCTTTAACCTTCTCTGCCAAAGAGACTGGTGCCTCAACAAAATACAACTCCCATGATTCCAACAACATTGAGTTATGGCAAGTGCTGCTTTTGTAACCTCTTGACTATGTAATCTATGGTCTAACCTACACAAGGGTAACAGTTGCCATAAGTCATTGGGTGACTTCAAGACACATACATACACAAACATCCATGTAAGTAAACTATATCCCTTGCATGGCATTTGTTGTTCACTCCATCTTGAAGCACACTCAGATCCTTTCCTTGCCTGAAGATTATACTCTCAAATATTCTGCATTTTCCTGCTGCAGCATAAAATATATCCCCTTTTCCCAACCACAATTAACATTGCCCTTTGGCTTATTGGTGCATCTCAAATAAGGTAATAATGCTATAAACATTCTGTACTATAGATTGGGTATTCCAACCTATAGTACCCCCAAAAAATTGATATATTTTTTCAGATATGCAATACTTATATTTGCATATAAATACATAATGAGATGTATTGGTGATGGGTTGGAAATTCAAATGTGAAATTCATTTATGTTTCAAATAGACTTTATACAGATAGTCAGAAGGTAATTTTGCATTATATTAGTACATGAAATGTAGAGGGTATAATTACTGCAGTTTGATAGCATTTTAATTGACATGGCTCAATGCTATGTAATTGTGGGAACTGTTGTTTTACAGCTTTCTCTGCCAAATTGCACTTGGAATGGAAGACCCCAAAAAGAAGAAGGAAAGCCAAAGGTTCACATTTGGAACCAATGTGCTTTAACTAATGGATCACCATATATCACTAACTCACATTAACTCTTAAACATGACAGTTTCCTCATTTTACACCAGTGTCCAATTAATTCTGAACAATAAAATATCATCCTTCACTGTGCTGATGTCCCTATATGATATTTTCCTTCATGTGTTGCAGAGAGACTTGGTGGGGTGACAGAAGGCAAGCTGTGAACACAAGTCGACTTTTCAATGGAATTCTTTTACAGGCTATATAGAAGAAAAGATCATCCATCACAGTTATAAGCTATAAAGCTGACAAGAAAAAAAGAAAATACAACTGGTTGGGTTGAGGAGGTGGAGGGGAGGCCAGCGAGAGAACCATAAAATGAAAATTTCATGATAAATTAGTTTGTATTTTCTGTTTTCATTTCTGACACATGGAAGGAAATGCTGAGTGTTTTCTTAAGGAAGTGCAAATTTCTCCACTTCATCCATTTTAAATCCTCACCCTTAGGCATTTTGTACTGAACCATAAAATCTAGGATACCTTAAAAGGCTGTAATGATTCCCAGTGGACTTTGGCCTCATCATCTCACTAACAGTTCAGCAGAGCTCAAAAGGAAAATCATTTTATAGCAATTTGGCATCATCCATTTACAGAAAGTGGTTCATATGGAGCATCAATTTGTTCACATGGTTTCTTTACCATATTTGATGAAATATAAGGTGGAACTGGAACAAGCACCTAAAGAAAAAGAACCATAAACTTTGAAACAGGGCTGTAAAAAAAACACACAGCATGTTAACCTGAAACAAGTTACAGACTTGAAAGAATTTGGGACGGGTTGCTCATATATCAGTCCCACATCAGGGCTGTGATTTGCAGATGTTTGTGGGCATATCTGTTTTTTCATTTGTTGTTCTTTATTGGTAAAGGTGCAAGGTGCAGATCTAGATGATGATGATGATGATGACAAAACTGAGAAAATGAAACTAATACAAAAAGAGGGGGAATCAAAGAGAGGTGACCTGGAAAAACACCAACGATATTCCATAAAATGTATGGCAAAAGGCATTCATTTAGCTGTGTTCCATTTGCTATCAACAGGAGCAATGTTACATTTTAAGAGTATTCTTTTGATCTATGCGATTCATCAAGATAAAACTGGACCTAAATCCTGTTGTTAATCTCAGACAGAGAAGAGCCATTTATGCAATCAGTTGCATTGACCTGTATCTTGATTCACCGTTTGATTAATTGATTCAAATCAATTTTAATTGTTTATGTTTTATTCTTTTGTATTGTTGTGTATTGGCATTGAATTCTGCCAGTTTTGTAAGCCACCCTGAGTCCCTTCGGGTGAGAAGGGCAGGATAGAAATGATGGAAATAAATAAATAAATAAACAAAGGACTGAATCTAGTGGGGACTAACCAACAGCATCCCAGTGTTGTATCAGCACATTTAGACACAAATCCTGTTGTTATTGAATCAATGAGTTTTACCTACTTTTTAAACAAAAATATATTTGTAATTAGATGTGATAGTGTTAAACTTTTCTTTTCTTTCCATGCACTCTTTCAAGTGGAATATAATGAATGTCACTCTATCCAGCACAGACTGAATCCCTGTCCCCTAATTTTCCACTTGACTGACCAGCAGTGCCTCTTTCTTGCCTGGTTTAAGTTTCAATTTATTTACCTTAATCAAGTCCTAAACCAGCTATAATTTTAGGACTAAGGGTGCATCTACACTATTTGACACCAATGTAACTACTATGACTCAATGCTATGGAATCCTGGGAACACATAAACATTGCAAAAATGCCACAGATACACATATTCAAATGTATTTCTATAAAAGATAAATATTAAAATGTATGTTGATGCTATTTGATAAAACTGCTAGGAGCGTTTCTCTGACATTTTGAGGTCTACAGGCTATGTCTACACTGGGAAATTAATGGAGTTAACTATCTTGGCTGAATGCTGTGGGATCCTTTTTAACATGTGATGTGTGTTTTGATTGTATGATTGTTTTTCATGTTTGATTTTACAATGTGTAATTGTCACGGTTTTTACTATTGCTGTGAGCCGCCCCGAGTCCCCTCGGGGAGATGGGGCAGGATATAAGAATAAATTTATTATTATTATTATTATTATTATTATTATTATTATTATTATTATTATCCTGATAGTATAGTCTGGTACGGTGCCAGCACTGTTTGGTAGAGAAGGCTAAAGATCTTGCAAGATAAACAGTTTTAATTGTTCTCCAACCCACCTCGAGCTATGTGTGGCCCAATTGTTCCATGTCCAATTCACCATGGAAAAAGAAAAGGAAGGGAAACTGCCATTTCTAGATGTTCTGGTCATCCGCAAACCCAATCAACAATTGGGCCACACAGTTTACAGAAAACATACACACACAGATAGATACCTTCATAAAAACTCCAACCATCACCCAAGTCAAAAAAGGAGCACAATCAAAGCCCTGACAGACTGTCCACAAAGAATCTGCGAACCTCACCTCCTCCAAGGTGAACTCAACCACCTAAACTGGGCTCTACAGGCCAATGGATACTCCACCACAGACATCAGAAGAGCTGCAAGGCCAAGAACAAGCCATGAGAGTCAAGACAAAATCCACCCAGAGGAAAGGTGTTCTTACCATACATCAAGGGAACTACTGACCGCATAGGCAAAGTGATGAAGAAGCACAATCTACAAACTATCTACAGACCCACAAAGAAAATCCAACAAATGCTACGGTCAGCGAAGGACAAGAGGGATCCTCTCTCTTCTGCAGGAGTCTACCGAATACCATGCAGCTGTGGACAAGTCTACATAGGGACCACCAAACACAGTGCCCAAACAAGAGTCAAAGAACATGAAAGGCACTGCATCATGTCAGACTACACAGAGAAGCCATTGAAGTCCACAAGCATGTGGACAACTTCAACAGAAAGGAAGAAACCATGAAAATGAACAAAATCTGGCTACCAGTATTACAAAACTCCAAAATCAAAACAGTAGATGGGAACCAATACAATGAGGGCTTGACTGAACAAAGGATGCCCCCAGGCAAGGGACAAAACATTTCCAATGCTAATTAGGGTGATTAACTGAAACATTAATGCTGGTTCCCAGTGACAAAGAACTCTTGCCACACCTTGGACTCTACACAGATATATATTCTTTCCTTTCCTTACTTAGTTTATCCATACCTCACAACCTCTGAGGATGCCTGCCATAGATGTGGGCGAAACGTCAGGAGAGAATACTTCCGGAACATGGCCACACAGCCCGAAAGACATACAACAACCCTGTGATCCCGGCCATGAAAGCCTTCGACAACACATTGACTGATTGTTATCTAACATGGTGGGATCCAAAGAAGATCCTTTCAACAATAGTCTTATAACTGATTACTTTCATATATTGTGCAAAATAGATGCGATCTGTGGTGATTCCCGCGTTAAAAGTGATGAAGTCCTTAGTTTTCAGTAACAGAGAGAAACACAGATTGGGAAAATAATAGTCAATGATCAATAACCTTATATTGTACCTATTACAGATTTCTTTTTCTCACTGAGCCAAGCATATAGGTGTTCTGCTTCAACAGAGCCCTATTATTTTTCCACATACAGTTCAGTCTTGAGGTCACCTACATTATGAAAGAATTTCAGCACATCATTTCATTGTGCTTAACGTGCCAAAAACTCTGCAACTGATCTACCTCCTGCTGCCTGCAACACACAGGCACCCTTAATAAAACCAAAGAAACCACTAAGAATTTTTATTTTCTACAGTCCCAACTGGAGAATTGAAGAAGCTGCCAAATTATATGATAGAACAACACCTACACAACAAGCTTGATAGAACGTTATTTTAAAATCATAACTCCAGCTGCTTTTATCCTCTGCTCCTTTTCCATTGACCTTTTGCTTGAAAGTCAATTTGTCAGTCTAGTTACAGTGTCTGAAGAAATAATCAAATCTACAAATATTAAATTGTTCTGAAAATGGTGTTCCTGACACAAATGCAATATTGTTATGCTAGTTTCCAGATGACAGAACTCCCACTCCTGACTTAAATAAGCATTCGCACACGCACATACACACACACTGCAGCTACAAAATTCATGCTGACTTTTTACATCCCAGGAAACTTATGCATTGTGTCAAAAACAATCCCTGGGGGAATTCCTTAGAAAATTCTAGGAGTAGTACTAATATCCCACCTTTGTCCCTGCAATGGGACTCAAGAGGTGTAGTTGGTTGCTACCCATCTTAGACCATTATTACCATTTTATTACAAGGTATTTGTAATGGCGCTCCATGCAGTCATGCCGGCCACATGACCTTGGAGGTGTCTACAGACAATGCCGGCTCTTCGGCTTAGAAATTGAGATGAGCACCAACCCCCAGAGTCAGACATGACTGGACTTAACATCAGGGGAAACCTTTACCTTTATATGGAAGTTACTGAAAATCTCAAAGGCAAATTATGGTACTATGCCTTTGGATGTGAAAATCTCTCAGAGTTGATTTAATTGCATTTTTTCTGAATTCCATCTGCATTTTTCTCCTGTACTTTGTTCCTTCTCAATTTGTGTTGCTGTTATTGTTAAGTTGCTGTTCCTATGTGGGAGTATGAATCCTAGGCATTCTTTTCTGTACTTTTTGACATAGGTTTGTGCGTATTTTTGACTGTACACATGTCTAACCCTTTGTGTCTTTCAAAATGTATATATAGTTTTGTGCATTTTTTATTTCTTTAAAACTCACCACAAATATGATATTTGCACTGGAGCAAGGCGGAGAGTGACTACAACAATTCTCAGGAGATGGAAATGGATACTTTTATGAAAAATCTCAATCTTGAATCCTTTCGATTTTTTTGTATCCCTAACAATTCTGTTAGGAATTCATGAACCTACTTGTTCATGTATCTCATTGAAAACAACAGGAATCACTGCTGAGGAACACAACTACAATTTTTGCCTAACTATATGAACATCAATGCACCTCTCAAGCAATTAATAGTTTATGTATACTGCATTTCTATACCTCTTTCTCTCACCCCGAGGGAGACTCAGAGTGGTGAATTACCTCTGCAATTGAAGTCCCTTATACCAAAAGTGTTTTGGATTTGAGATTTTAGAATACCTATATTTACATACAAATAATAATAATAATAATAATAATAATAATAATAATAATAAATAAATTTCTTATCCACCTTTCCTTGTGGCTCTAGGCAAATTACAGAATAATTAAAATACATAAACATTTTAAAATTGCCACAAATTCACAAATTAAAATCTATTCCTATACAAGATAAAAGAGACATATTAAAACATATTTTTTATAAAATACGTATTACAATACACAAAACAGAGATTAAACAATGTACACATGTTTAAAATCCATGTTTAAAAACTGTCTGGGTTGGCCTTCCAAAAAAGATAGGTCTTTAGATAGTTTTAAAATTCCAACAGCTCATTTAGCTGTTGGAGCTCTTCCGACAGGTTGTTCCACAGCCTTGGGGTGGCCAATGAAAAGGTCTTCTGGGTGACAGTCATCAATCGGGGTCTGGCTGGTTGGAGTAGCTGGAGATGAACTAAGTGTTTGGGGCATATTGTACAGGAGAAGGCGATCCTTTAGGTAACCTGGACCCAAACCATGTAGGACTTTAAAAGTAAAAAACAACACTTTGTACTTTGCTCAGAAACTAATTGACAGCTAGTGGAGTGACTTTAGGATAGGAGTAATATGCTCACTCCTAGATGTTCCTGTAACTAGTTGTGTCTGCCTTATTTTGAACTAGCTGGAATTTCCAAACTTGGTACAAAGGTAACTCAAGGACCGTGGTGGATGCTGCCGGTTCTAGACATCCATCGACAAGTGGGCCACAGAATCAAAATACAAATGAACAGCCACAGAAGTGGCAGAAATATACAATGCCAAAAAACCGCACAGTTATGAAATCCTATTACAAATCTGAATCTCAAAAGTGCGGCTACCAAAAAAGGATGCATCAACTGTGGAAACAAGAGTACCCTGACTCACAGATAACAGAACCCTGACTGGCTGACCAATGAAGATTCATAATCAGAAACAAAGTGTGAGGGGAGTTGAACTTGAAGAAATTCAGAAAATCTGCAAAGCAAATTACCATCAGGCCACAGCACAGACAGCAGCAGAGACTCCAGCAACACTTGGAATGGTGGAACAGATTGAACCAGAAGAAAGTGTGGAGCTTTTGCAAGAATTTGAAGAACCAGCACTTGAAGCACTTGTTGAACCACCAGGAACCTTGACAGCAAGACAACAAGAGCTCAAGGATAAAATCATGGCCCATGCTACAGCAAATTCAATAAGAAAGCAACTCCCAACTCTAAAAACAGTGCCCAAGAGACACCTGGCATCTCTCATGAAAGATGTGAATACAGTACTTTCCACTGTCCAAATAACATCAATTGAACAAACAAACCAGTTTGCCTACAGTACAGCAGTGATAGTAAAAGAAGAGCTTGGGCTCCTACAACCAAGGCAGCACTGACATCAGCATGGAGTTTGGTTTGGACAAATGTTCGACAGTGGCATTGAAGAAGGGAAAAATAATGGAAAGTGAGGACATAAATAGGCCTAATGGCCAAACGATAAAGTGTCACCAGCCAGAGGCCTATAAATATCTGGGCATATTACAGCTGGACAACATCAAGCATGAGCATGTGAAAACTATGGTCAGCAAAGAATACACACAAAGGGTCAGAAAAATTCTCAAAAGCAAGCTCAATGGAGGCAACACCATCAAGGCCATAAACATCTGGGCCATACCTGTCATAAGATACACCGCTGGCATCATAAACTGGACACAGGCAGAACTGAACAATTTGGACAGAAAAACAAGAAAACTCATGACCATTCATCATTCACTACACCCTCGCAGTGATGTTGATCGGCTAGAAGATCTGGTCGCAGAGGATTCTTACAAGTAAAACAAGCAATCAAAGAAGAAGAACATGCCCTGGCAGAATATGTAAAGCAAAGTGAAGAACCTGCTTTGATTGAAGTAAAAAATCAGAAACTCCTCAAAGCACAACAGACAAAGAATCATTACAAGAAAACTGCACTACAAACTAGAGCTGATAGCTGGCACAACAAAACATTGCATGGAAAGTTCCTTGACAAAATTGAAGGAAAAGCTGACAAGGAGAAGACCTGGCTATGGCTCATGAATGGGACACTGAAGAAGGAGACAGAAGGCCTGATCCTTGCAGCCCAGGAGCAAGCTATCAGAACAAATGCAATTAAGGCCAAGATGAAAAAAACAGCTGATGACCCAAAATGCAGACTGTGCAAGGAAGCTGACGAAACCATTGATCATATCTTCAGCTGCTGTAAGAAAATCGCACAGACAGACCTCAAACAGAGACACAACTATGTGGCCCAAATGATTCATTGGAATTTATGCCACAAGTACCACCTCCCAGCAGTAAAGAACTGATTGGATCACAAACCTGCAAAGGTATTGGAAAATGAACACACAAAGATACTGTGGGACTTTCGAATCCAGACTGACAAAGTTCTGGAACACAACACACCAGACCTCACAGTCGTGGAAAAGAAAAAGGTTTGGATTATTGATGTCGCCATACCAGGTGACAGTCGGATTGATAAAAAACAACAGGAAAAACTCAGCCACTATCAGGACCTCAAGATCGAACTGCAAAGACTCTGGCAGAAACCAGTACAGGTGGTCCCGGTGGTGATTGGCACACTGGGTGTGTGCCAAAAGATCTCAGCCAGCATTTGGAAACAATAAACATTGACAAAATTATGATCTGTCAACTGCAAAAGGCCACCTTCCTGGGATCTGCACGCAGTCCTAAACGCTTGGGAAGTGTTCGACTTATGATTTTGTGATACGAAATCCATCATATCTATCTTGTTTCCTGTGTCATACTATGTTGTTGTGTCAATAATAATAATGTTAATTTATGTCTGTGAATAATAATAATAATAATAATAATAATAATAATAATAATAATAATAATTTTATTTTTATATTCTGCCACCATCTCCCTGAAGGGACTCAGGGTGGCTTACAAGCAGGAACAAGCCCAATAACAACAAAGTTAATCAAATAAAAACACATTTAAAACATAATAAATATATGACAATCGGATTAAACAATTAAAACAGTAGATTATAAAAACTTTAGTAAAATAAATCAAAACCAACCTCAATAACCAGAATTAGAAATATGGCGGGCAGATCAAAATTAGAAGGGCTGGGCATGGGCTTGTGCAAAAAAAACAAAAACAAAAACAGATTATATGGCCAGTGCTGAGTTCAAGCTGATGGTCAATTAGGACTGGGCAGTCATAGATAGGGGTCTAACCATTATCCAATGCACATTGGAACATCCATGTTTTAGATCCCTACAGAAGATAGAGTGGGTGCTGTGTTAGTGTATGCCACTAACAGGATGCCAGCTATAATATTGTGTTTTTTAAATTCTAAGACTTCCTTTTTTCTTATATAAACATCTCTAAAAATTGGGTGTGTTTTAGAATCTCAGGTGTATCTTATGTATTTTTGGTGGTGGTAGCACTGAAAATAGAGTGAGTCTTACAATCAATGGCATCTTACTATTGAATAAATATGGCAGGTTATTTCTACATCTGGCACAGGGAATTTGGAATATTGCTTCTGTTTTTAACTAATTCTAACAGATTGACTGTTGATATAACCTGGGAACACAATGTAAGCTAGTATTTGGGATGGCTTGTCTTTAAGCCAGTCTTTCTCAGCCTTTGCTTCTCCAGATGTTTTGGACTTCATTTCCCAGAATCTCAGAGCATTGACCATATTGCCCAGGGATTCTGGAAATTAAACTCTACAAACATCTGGGAGGCCAAAGGCCGAGAACCACTGGCTTAAAACTAACTCCTTCAGGCTTAATCAAATGAGGTCCAATCTCATTTTAGACACTCTGAACCAAACTGTGGGAACTTGCACTGCTACTATCCGCAAGTTTTGCACTGATCATTGACAGCACCAGGGCCAGTTCATCTTAAAGCAGCACAGAAAGAAATTAGCCTACCTAATAAGATCAAAGCTACACATTAATAATGGGAATTATTCAATTATGAAATATTGTATTAAAATCTTTGTGCATGGGGCAGTATATAACATGATCCAAAAATTATGTGGATCACACTGAGTAATAAAGTGGAATAGTAAGTAAGTAAGTAAGTAGGTAAGTAAACTTTTATTACGGTCAATGACCAGCTCATATTAAAGGGGAATAGAGCATTTACTTCTGTGGGGGAAAACAGCAAAAAGAGACATTGACGAACAAAACAAAAACCTGCAAGATGCAACTTCAGAAAAGACGCCCCGCTTCTCCTCTGTCAAACTGTGCATTCCAGAGAACTTACTCAAGCTACTTCCTTCCCTGTGGGGCTTCTGCTTGACTTTCCCAAAGCTGATATTAATATCGCAGACCATTATAATATAGTTATTTTCATGGAAGCCTGGGAGGAAGTCACGTGGCATTAATTGGCCCCAGGTGACACAAAGGTCTCCATCTAGGTTGTTGTTTTTGCACACATAAGCAGCAATGGAGTGGAACAAGATGAGGAAGTTGCAGTGATTGTCTTAAATGAGTGATAACCTTTTTTCTTGCTTGTTTGGTTAAGGAATTATTATTCCCCTCCACCACCACAGCATTTAATTGGATGAACATGTGGAGCAAGTCCACCAAAGGCAGATGCTACATGCATAACATTAAGCAGCTCACATTATTAAGGGGAGCTATGTGTTTGCTGACAGCTTTTTCAGATATTAAATAGGATCCTGGGAAGTTCTGATGTGGAGGTAGAGAGAAGGGAAATAAGGCTTCATCCTAAGCAGGAGGGCAAGGCTAGGAGCAGTTGTTCCAAATAACAGGATGTTGACTTGGGAATTGAGCAATGCATTAAAATGAACTTCCAAAGTGTTTTGCAGATGGAGCAACCAACACATTTATGAATAAGATTAGTAAAAGCTTGGTTTCTGCAATACAGATTTGATTTTTCAAAAGCTACAAGGATAATTAGAGTACAATACTCATTCATTCAAAGATATTACATGCTGACTTATTACAAAAGTGTATTAGGTACAACAAAGCTTGTGATTTAACCATTTAAAACTTCCAGTTTACAATATATTACAAAACACAAACAGGGTGGTAAGGAACTGCAAGACAAAAGCAGTGAGAATAGTTTCAATATTGTTTTACCAGAAAAAAAGAGAATGATTTATGTAGCCATATACATTAATATAAATTGTGAAAAAAGAGAAGGAATAAGATCTTCCTTTACTACAGTACTTTCTAGAAATTCTTCCATAAGTAGGTGCCTCATCACAGTACATTATCACAGTGCTATTATTCCACTTTAACTGCCATGGAAACATCAGGTGGAATTCTGGGGTTTATAGTTTAGGAAGGCCCAAGAACTCTGGCTAAGAATCCTAAATGACTTTCCTAAAACTACATTTCCTAATTCTACAGTGTAGATGCATCCTTAATTTCAGAATTGGAAGTGGCAATAATTTGTCCCCCCCCCCCCCCAAAACTGCAACTCTCAAGATTCCATCCCAACAATGTGTGTCTGGGCTGATATGGAGCTGTTTTTTTTTTTTTTCACTCTCTGCTTCTGCATACTAATTACTCTTTTTTTAAAGATAAGCTACTAATAAAAATGTAATGTCAGTTTGTGGGGACTTCATATCTTCCAAACTACTTCCCAAATTGCTACGAAATTTGGACACAATGTAGCATTTGAATTGGCAAGTGTTTTAAGGTATTCACATACCTACTATCACAAATCTGACACACCTGAGACAGGTAAAACCATGTCCCTTAGCAACGGCCAAGCAGTCCCCTCCTCCCTTAGCAACTTCTATAGCAGACGGCTCCTCCCCTTAACATCGCTACCAACAGCCGAGCAGTCTCCTCCCTTTAGCAACTGGTGTGGGTGGGGCCGCAAGGGACGGCCAGGTCCGCCTCCTTGCCACTCAGTTCGGCCAAGGCTCTGTGGCCTAGCCACTGAAACGAGGGATAGTAACAGTGAAAATCTTTTTTGTGAGTGCCAGTGAGGTGAGCGAGAGATACCAGTACTTATTATATTATTATAATTGTATTACATTATTATATATTCTATCTCCACTAAGTCTCACCTGATCAAAAAAGCTACAGGGGGAAATTGGGAACAATTTTACAGCCTTAATATACCCACACAGGTAATGAACAAATGCAGTAAGTTCTACATTGCACTCCTATATTAAGCTGTATTATTAGGTTGTATTTTATTTTTTGGACTAAAACTGCCATGATCCCCCAGCCGGCACAATAATTAGGGGCATGATATTTCCTGAAGAATGTGAATTAACATTGGAAAAAGGAGAAAATTGACTTAAGTGGCTCCTTAAAATGTTTAACAAATGCAATGATCTGCATTGGGATATTGAAGAATCTCATACCTTAGAGATTTCAATGAAAAGCTTGGGAAGCATCTGTTAGCTATAGGATGTTCTGCCATGATTCTATGATTTATTACAATGCATTTCTTTCAGTCAGGGAATAAAATATTTCTATGCAAACAAATCAGTGTTTGAGCTTTGGAGATATTCTGCAGGAGTCTTTCAGGATACAAAATTCAACATGAGACTTCAGTTTGGTTCCATGAGCCACATGTTGAGGTGATGATGCATGAAAAGCACAAAACTCTATGGTAATATTATTATTGGCAATGAAATAATTGGCAGTGGCTCTTCAAGGTTAAGTGCTTCCCAGTCCTACCTGGAGATGCCAAGGTTTGAACTTGGGACCAAAGAAAGCCAAACATGCCAAGGCCTGAACCTACGACAAAGCATTTATTTTACCATTCAACCAAAGACCTGCCTTCTGCTTACAATGAAGAACATGCTTCCGTGCATTCCCTTGCCTGCCATAGTTGTTGATTGGGGCAACAGGGAGAGAAAAATCGAAGTCATAACTTTCAGAATACCTCAGCCAGTAGAGCTTCTGGCCAGGGGATTTTCAGAACTGGAGTCCAAAAAGTAACCTTTCCAGGTCACTGTGAGTTTTCCGGGCTGTATGACCATGTTCCAGAAGCATTCTCTACTGATGTTTCACTCACATCTATGGCAGGCATCATCAGAGGTTGTGAGGTATATTGGAAACTAAGCTAGTGAGGTTTATATATCTGTGGAAGGTCTAGGGTGGGAGAAGGAACTCTTAGGGTGAAGGAGGGGTAATCACCATTTAATGGCCTGCAGCTTCAAGGCCTGGCTGATTCCTGCCTGGGGAATCCTTTGTTGGGAGGTGTTAGCTGGCCCTGATTGTTTCTTGTTTGGAATTCCCTTGTTTTCATAGTGTTGTTCTTTATTTACTGTCCTGATTTGAGAGTTTTTAAAATACTGGTAGCCAGATTTTGTTCCTTTTCATGGGTTCCTCCTTTCTGTTGAAATTGTCCACATGCTTGTGGATTTCAATGGCTTCTCTGTGTAGTCTGACATGGTGGTTGCTAGAGCAGTCCAGCATTTCTGTGTTCTCAAATAATATGCTGTGTCCAGGTTGGTTCATCAAGCAACCTTTCCAATCTCAGAGTCTGAATCTCCAAAATCACTTTCAACTGGCACATTTAGCATGACTAAACCAGTAGGATTAGCACCTCAGTCTTTGCTGTTATTGTAATGTTAATTACCAACTCTAGTAGTAAATAAATGAAATGTCTAAATGGCAATATGCCACCCACCAAAAAAAGTATATGAATTGTGTGTGGCTGGCAGATGCAGGAAAAATGTTAAGAGAAAATGCTGCACTGCCATACAGCCCGGAAACTACACAACACCCCATTGACCCCTTTATTCTTCATCTACCTTCCAGTGTACCTTCACAATAAAGATCTTGTGAAGGAAGCTGCTTTATGCATGGACAACACTGCAGACAACTCATAACTTAGTTAGAAGGTATCATGCTTGTCTGGCAGCAGAAAAAGAAACCAACTACTAAGAGAAGCTTGGAACCACAGATTATGGCTCCAAACAATATTTTATTCTAAGATCTAATTCTAGACACACATGACCAGCAAATTGTTCAGGTCTCAAACCAGTAGAATCAACTACCTATAATTATCTTTGACTATAACTGTTCTGGTCTATTCTCCCTGCTATTATCCTGTGCTTTTTCTGCAGAGATGTGGTTTTCTCCAGTGGTATTTGGGGTGCAAGAGATCCCTAGTTAAATTAATGTTCAGTTCTTCAAATTTTTCTGAGATAGTAAGTACAGTTTGTAGAGAAAGAAACCATACAGTTAATACAACATTTGGGTTGTTTCCTTTCAGCTATGTATGCATTCCTTGGAAAATGGACATGCTTTTGGGCAGCTCCAGATAAGGTATCCAATAACTCTTCACTGCATTCCCCTATTTTTTTTTTAAACTCTTCTTCCAGAGTAATCTGGCTGAATTCCTCTGAGCTAATTTTTATTATGAGTAGAATTGTTATGAAAATGTACTCTGCTATTTTTTCCCCTTGACCTCTAATGTGAACTCCCCAATTTAGTGGAAATGGGAAACCAACTTGGAGCAAGCTTTCTTGGATATTGGACAGGAGAAATGTAGTAAAGTTTATGAACTTGATATGCAGAATGGAACTGGAAAAATTATTTTCTCCTTGTTCCTCTATATTGCCCATAGAATATTGCTCCACTGGAAATTATGAAAATGAAGGATTCATAAACCATCTGTGTGCTTAAAATAAAATAACAGTAATGGTAGAGAAGTTGTTTCAGATTATGAGGATTTGGAAATATGACCTAATTATTTATGCAAGGACATTTTTCCAACTTAAGAAGGCTACTTCATTTCAATCAAGAATAACCTTTCTGCACCAGGTCATTAGTTGCTTTTAAGAAATTGTATATATTTATACATATACATATACAGTAGAGTCTCACTTATCCAACATAAACAGGCCGGCAGAACGTTGGATAAGTGAATATGTTGGATAATAAGGAGAGATTAAGAAAAAGCCTATTAAACATCAAAATAGGTTATGATTTTACAAATTAAGCACCCAAACATCATGTAATACAACAAATTTGACAGAAAAAGTAGTTCATGACACATTAATGCCATGTAGTAATTACTGTATTTACAAATTTGGCACCAAAATATCACAATGCATTGAAAACATTGACTACAAAAATGCGTTGGATAATCCAGAACGTTGGATAAGTGAGACTCTACTGTACATACATATACATATACATAACCCAGTTAAAAAGCTTGTTAGGCTTTACTGAGAGGCACATTTATGTTACCAGATTTCCTCGTCTAAAGAATAATATTTATTATATAAAACCCCACTTTTTGCCCAAAGAGGAAAGCTTTTCCATCTTCATCCTTTGCATTTTGTTCTTACAGCAATTTTGTCACATAGATTTTTGTGGAGGGACGTTGACTATCTCAAGGTCAGCTGATGTGCTTCATGTGTGAATGTGATTTGTACCCAAGTTTATCCATTTATAACTGTCCCGCTTTCTAATAATTGCTTCACTATTGAAAGCCACTGATACTACACACAGCTAACTACAGGTAAGCACAAAATAGGAAAATCACTATAGTACAAACCCTGTATCCACAGAGCCAGTACTCATGGTTCCATTTAACCACATCTGAAAAAATATGTCCTCTCTATGCATTTTCTAGGTGCTACAAGCACTTTGGTATTTTTGATCTTGTTGTCTCTAGGCATTTTTAGATCCTCCATTGTGACTCTATAGTACTCAGCACTGACACTTGAGGCCCAGGTGTTGGCGGTGGCTGGGAGGACCTTTGCATAATTAAAAGTTGTATACCAGTTGTGAACATACCTTGAAAAGTCTGATTTGGCCACGATGGTCCATGCCTTAGTTACATCTCACGTGGATTATTACAATGCACTCTATGTGGGGCTGACTTTGAAGATGGTCTGGAAGCTTCAATTAGTTCAAACATCTGCAGCTAGACTGCTTACAAGCGTGGGTTGTAGGAAACAACCCCCCCCCCCCCCCCCCCTTAAAGCAGCTTCATTGGCTTCCAATTTGATTCCGGGCCCAATTCAAAGTGTAGGTTATTACCTACAAAGCCCTACAGCTTTTAAGCAGAAGCTGGATGGCCACCTGTCGGGGGTGCTTTGAATGAGATTTTTCTGCTTCTTGCTGGGGGTTGGACTGGATGGCCCATGAGGTCTCTTTCAACTCTACAATTCTATGATTCTATGATGAGGGAGAGGGCCTTCTCAATAGTGCCCCTCCCCACTTTGGAATGCTCTCTCCAAGGAAATAAGACAAGTACCCACTTTGTTAATCTTTAGTAAGGAGATAAAAACTTGATTATTTAAGCAAGCCTTTGACAATGGCTAGACATCATTTAGTAATTATTGGACAGGAACTGAATGACCATGAGAACGTCAATAATTGCTGGATAGCTTGGTAGTAGGAATGACTGGTTTAAACAGCAATATATATTTAGATTATTTTTAGAGGACAAATAGTTTTTAACTTGTTATTTGTTAACATTCATGTTATTTTAATTGTTCTGAATGATAATTGTTCACTTTTGTTTATTATGTATTGCTTATATTATTTCTGTATTCATTGATTGCTGTAAGTCACCCTGAGTTCCTCTGGGGAAAGGGGGAAGGGTATAAGTAAAATTATTATTATTATTATTATTATTATTATTATTATTATTATTATTATTATTATTATTATTGTATGCTTCCACTGAAAATCATTCATCCAACAGGGTTTGCTATTTCCCATAGTTTTGCCTATCCATGCAACATCTTGGAACAGATCCCCAATGGATAAGGAGGTTGTGCTGTAAAAAAAGGAGCCACTTCATTTTATTTTGAAGCTAGAGATCAGTTGGTGACCAATAATAATAAATTACATTTTTGATTATTCTTTTTTTAAAAAAAAAATTAAACACAGAACCATATGGGTTTTCTAACCTTTTCCTGTTCTCAAATAGTTTAAATGTAAGCCAATTTGCATTACATTTATTTACTAACACCTACTTCAGGATTACATCACAAGACTCCCTCTGGGGACCCTGGCCATTGTCCAGGGCATTTATTCGATCAACATTTACTCTCCCTTTCCCTCTTTCCCAAATTTAATATAAAGGGGGAACAAACACCTGCTTAACTCCCCAAGGCTCAAGACCCAGAAGAACAATGAAATTAGTTTGTTTCAGGAACATAAGAGTCAATGCAGAGGGATTTTATTTTATTTTGATATTTATTTTGGCCATAGCAATATTGAATTTGGGTGCTCTGTGGAGTAAACCTGATGTATCAGGTACCAGGAGAGCTTGAGACCACACATCAAAATAACAAAAGGTCTCTATGACACCCTCGCTGATTAATTTTTCACCTCATAAATGTATGGCTTTCGTTCAGGTCTTTCTGGAGGAACTTTCCATGGCCAGTGACAAGATGGGACTGCCTTGGAAATACTGAGAAAGCAAGACTTTCCATTTCACTTTGAATTTGAAAGTGTAAAGTTCTTGTGTGGAGATGAAGAAACCTTCTCCCATTCCTTTTGTTACTCTATATTTTGTCATATAGAAAACAGTTTGTTCTCTGAGTATTATTTGAAATTCTGTGGGAATGCATACACTGTAGGAAAGAGGGGTGGAAAACAATTTCATTGTTGTGGTTCAGTCTGATGATGAAAAGGGATTTGGGGAACAGCAGCTTGTTCCAGGAAATGTGGAGCCGCAGTTTGTCCCAGGGAATGTTGTTGACTCAGAAAGGCAGGTGCATTCAGGAGCTTAGGATGGCTTGGGAAAACAGGCAGAAGGGAATGTGGAAAGTTCTCAGTCGAGCAAATATAAGGATGACCTTCTGCAGGTGTCTGAAAATTGTCAACAGATCTCGGATGGGAGTGAGGGAGATGAATGCTTGTTAGACAGAGATTCCAGATTAAAGTTGAGATCAAGCCTCCATCGCAGTGTGAGAATTGCAGGCATACAAGGAGAAACAAGAGTGCATAGGAATGTTTTTATGTCTTGCAAGGAGGGTTAAAAGAGATGTAATTTGGGAAAGATTCCAGTCAGAGCAACCTTGCTTTTGGAGAATCAACTCTTGCCTCGTCTCATGCCTAGAATCTGTGTTTGGATTACTTTTGAAGCTCATGTATTCATGTTACTTTGGATTTACTGTGCTATTTCTGGGATTTTTTCCTAATATCTATGAAATCATTGAACTGTGTTTAAGGATTACACTTGCAATTGGTTTTTACTTATTTTTCTTCTTTTTAATAAGTTTTGCTATCTTTTTTCAATAAACTGAAAAAACTTAAGCCTGCTGTGGTGGAATTTGTGTGTTGGAGCAAGGTGAACCAGTGCTGAGGTGTGACATTCATTAGGTTAACAATTCTGAATGAAAATAACTCCCAAGATAGCTTGTTATAAACAAAAAAACCCATTTCTTACCTGTTGGGACTTCAAGAAAAACATTTTCAATCCACATAGACCTCTCCAACTAACAGGGGGATGAAGTAAACTGGGTAGGGTATTTCGTCAATAAACATTCACATTTCATAATGATGTAGATAACTGGGCAACTAGTACTCTCTTAACTTCTAGCTCTCAAGACCTTTTTGTTCCTATGTTTCTATGTACTATGTTTCCAAGAACTCATTGTTTGAGCACCAATGCCCTGTGCTCCCCATCCCATTACAGTAGAGAACGAACTGAAATTAGTAAATTGCATCACCTGAAAAACAATTAAGCCTCTCGTTGCAGCATATTATGTTTTTTTAGGTAGGCATAAAATAGCTGTGTTAGTTCTGAAACTGCTCTAGATAGTACATGAAAAAGAGAATGTTGTCTGCTATATATATATATATACATACTCTGACAATAGAATAACTAAATATAAAGCACACCTTGCCTCCCAAATCCACATATGGTCAGCCTTCCACATTCACTGGAGTGAATGTGGACCCCCATGAAAGCGAGGAAAATGTGAATTAGAAATCCTATTTGTTTTACCTGAGATAACACCTCTAAGAATCCCTAGGTTTTTCAGTGCAATCCTATGGTGCACTTCTGTCAGAATAACAGGAACAAAGTCTGAATTGTGTCAGTCCATCTGGTTGCACCTTTAGACTTCATTTGAAAATAGACCAGTAATTTCATCTGGGTCAGAACTGCTGTTGGCATAGAATAGATATCTTGAAACTCCTTAAATCTTGTGAACAATGAAAGATGATGTTTTTGACCATTTAAATGAATACTTGGAATCATACAGTCCTCCAGATACTACTGATGGCAATTCCCAGCATTCACATCCAGAAACCATGTTTTGTGGTGTGAAAATTGTCATTTTTGCCCCAAACCCCAACATTATATCACACACATTTCTCCTTGTATGTATTTCTAAGCAGAATCATTCCCAGATCAGTGTGGTATGTACAAATGCTGGGTGAGAAGACTGCAGAAAAATTCATTTTGTCCTGCAGTCAGAAGAAACATCATTTACTGTAAACTATTCAGACATTTACCTGCCTACAGAACAGTAATGAAATGAAGCTTGGACACAGGTGCTCCCAGCATAAATATATCTTCCTTTTAAAGCACCTAGGGTCTCTTTAACATGATAGACTCTTGCTGGTTCCTGAATTGGCTTCTAATTAGCAGCTCTGCTATGCCTCATTTTTTTTTACACTTGGGTGATGAAAAATTATACTCAGTAATCAGTGTGTTTGTTATTACTAAACTACGTCTCTGACTTCAAAGAATCAAACAGTTAGAAAAGATTTTGAGACACATCATGTAGCCCAAATTTCAAATCCATAACAATGTATCTTCCATTAAAATTATAGGAATCATATGTACACAAATACATACATTAAAAGAGGGGTCCTTCAGATTCATATTAAATCTAAGGAGTATTTGTCACAGAACAAATTTATTTACTGGGTTTCTAAATAATTATAACAGCGATTAGGAGTATGTGACCCTCCAGATATTACTATACCACAGTTCCCATCAGCTTCCATTGGCTTGCCAGCATGGCCAAAGGTGAGGGAAGATAGGTTCCTGCCAGGTAGTTATCCAACCTCTGTTTAGAATAGAAACCTCCAGAGAGAGAAACGCACTATGCTCCAAAGCAGTCTATTCTACTACCCAATAGCCCTTACATCAGGAAGTTTCACCTAATTTTTAGTTAAAATCTTCTGTCTTGCAGTTTGAATCCATTGGTTGGAGTCTTATCCTCTGAAGAAGCAAACTAATTCTGTCTTCTAGATGATACTCAGAAATATGAAGATGACTACCATGTTACTCCTCAGTCTTCTTTCCTCCAGCAGAATATATCCTGAGAAGTTATCTATTTTAATTTGTATTTGTGCACTGTCCCAAAATGTTATAGTCCATTTTCCAAGACTTTTGATTTGAGCTAGTAATATTGCTGCATTAACACTAATAGTTCTGCATATATATATTTTGTTGTATTTTGTTTCCAGCACAACCTGCTTTTTTTTAAAAAAAATTATCAGAATCATTGATTGGCTATTTTGTTACAGCTGCATAACAACATAACATCTCCTGGACCAAGTCCATTTTCCTGACTTCCAGCTTGAAACAGCCATTAAATATGACAAAAGGAGGGGTCATTCAACTTCCAATCCTGGCCCAAGGAGGATAGAGTTTCCAACCTCCTTGACACGGATCCTGCTTCTGATTTTTATAGACTAACTCACCATCAGGAGGGGTTTGGAAATGTCTTTGATAGGTGGTTCGTAAAGTGAACTGTGGTGGCATTTATACAGGCTTCATGTATGCTTATATATTCTTACCACCCATTATTTTATGGAATGCTGAAACCAAACAAAATTAATCACTGTCATTTCTGCAGCTTAATAATGTCAAACAAACAACCAGTTTAGCCACCAAGCCATTCCTATAATTATATGAATAAATTCTGAAAAGTGGTCTACCTTCCCTTTCTGACCATGTCGGAAAACTTCTCTTTTTGCTGTATTGTTTGCTTTTGTCTTCTTTTTCCTTTCATGAACTTTTCAGCAAAGTAACAAGAGCCCCCCGCTGGCACAGTGGGTTAAACCCTTGTACTGGCAGAACTGCTGACTTGAAGGTTGGGTTGCTGATGTGAAGGTTGCCGGTTCCAATCCAACCTGGGGAGAGCACTGATGAGCTCCATCTATCAGCTCCAGCTCCATGCAGGAAAATGAGAGAAGCCTCCCACAAGGATGGTAAAACATCAAAATATCTGAGCGTCCCCTGGCAACATCCTTGCAGACGGCCAATTCTCTCATGCCAGATGCAACTTGCAATTTCTCAAGTCGCTCCTAACATGAAAAAAAGCAAAGTGATAAAAGGAGTAGTGCTCTACATTGCTAAATATTTTTATTAGTTATAATTACAATTAAGCATAAAATGCAATTCAGATGAACCAAAGGTGGCTTGAAGTGCCCCTTCTACTGCATCCCCTCCAACACAATGTAGAGATATCTGATAAAACAAATTACAGATTTGTCAGGAATTAAGAATAGCCTAAGTACCACTTTAATTGTGCATCCTTTGTTACTGGAGGAGATGGAGCAAAACAGGGCTAAGGACCAAACATTTGCCTACTGTTTTCCAAGACTGATATGCTTAATCAGCCTCCCAAATAACCTTGGCCCCAAGTGGATTTTCAAATGTTATATCCAATAAGTATTTATAAACAAAACGAGACACATTTTGTATGATCTTCACAGTCAAAGGCTTTGCTATAATATTTTCTTCCCTGACATTCTTTTCAACATATATTTGTAGCATGATCCCTAGTGTCTCTTCCTTTTCTAAACCCAGTTTGCATATTTCACATTTCTGGATTATTGCTTTGTTTTCCATATTGGTTGCAAATGTAGTTAAAATTTGAACAGATTTTCAGAATTTACAAAAGTGAAAGAAAGACAAAACAACAAATGAAACAAATAATTATACATTTTGAGACAGAAAACTTTTTTTTTCTGATCAGAAATGGTGGGGAGTACATTAACAATATCACCCAATATTCCAAGCAGAGCAAATGAGCACACCAAAGAAGGTAATTTTGAAATTTTGATGCTGTGCTGTTTTTGATGCATTTCACATGTGGTTGAAGAGCAGTTCCGAATTACAGCTTCCCTTTTGAGAGCAGGATAATTTCAAAATCTAGCTTTGAAACCAAATTGCACAATTTGCAGCAGGTCATAATAAATATTAAGCATGCATAAATAACTCCATACTTCAAAAATATATTCCACATGCCTTTTTTTTCTTGCCAGTTTTTACATCCAGTTTTACTTCTCTCGCCCCTAAAAAGTTGCTTTTGGGTTAATGGGTCCTAGATGGCTGATGGATTAGTCAAAAAATACCCTTCACAAGTTTTATATAAAAAGCTGCTGCCACTAAGAGATAACTGAAAAAAAGGTAAACTGAGGGGCATAGTAAACTGGTGATAACTCTTCACGCTTACTGGGATTAAAGGAGTTGCAGTCCAAAAAGGTTTTTTTTCTAAGCTCTGCTTACCAACATAGTACAAAGCTATCATTCAAATTCAATTAAAAGTTCATTTGAACTATTAGGACTTTGCTGTCTTTAGAATAAATAAGTAAAGGTAAATCTAGTCATGTCTGACTCCGGGGGTTGGTGCTCATCTCTATTTTTATGCCAAAGAGCTAGCATTGTCCGTAGACACCTCCAAGGTCATGTGGCCGGCATGACTGCATGGAGCGCCATTACCTTCCTGCCGGAGTGGTACTTATTAATCCACTCAAATTTGCATGTTTTTGAACTGTTAGGTTGGCAGAAGTTGGGGCTAACAGCGGAAGCTCACCCCACCCTGCAGATTCGAACCATCAACCTTTCGGTCAGCAAGTTCAGCAGCTCAGCAGTTTGACCCACTGCTCTGTTTTAACATTTTTTTTATCATACCTTAAAATGGCTATTTATTGTCTAAATCCTCAACATCATTTTGAGGAAAGGGAAAAATAAACACCCCTAAATCAAGGCAGCATTAAACTAATTAAGTTATATAACCAAAAAGTAAAATAAGGTGTAAACACTAAACTAATCTGGGAATCTGCTATTGCAACACATCCAACGAAATGGTTAAAAACCAGTATAAAAATCAAGATGTTTTTTGTACTGTAACTCCCATTGTCCCTCGCCCCTAGCTATGCCAGAGAAGGTTGATGGTGGTTGCAGTCCAACAGCATTTGGAGAGCCACATGCTTCCCACACCTGAGGCAGATGAAACACTGGTGCCTGTTATTTTTCTGCAGTTCCATCAGTATTCATCAGGCTTAATATTTCACTAGGCTTCCTGTGGATGCCTATTGACCTGTTTCTCCAAAAACCACTAATCCTTAACTAGTTCTGAATGAAATAGAATATTAAGAGAAAGTTTCTCTGGAGCCCAATAAAAGAGCTTGACATTCTTCCAGTTCTTCAAGCCTGCAAATCCTTCAATTATATGTGTTTTTTTAATCTGGTCTAAGCTTTCTGCTTTCAGTCATTGACAGATATGCCTTAGTGTTGTTCTTGTTTCCCCTAATTTAATTTCATGAACTGTACTGTGAAGAATGACCTTCTCTGTTTCACTCCTCTGACTATTCCCGTAGCTGCTCTGAGTACAGCACAATAACACAGCATTAAAAAAAATCATTTGCGGCATGTACAGTGAGGCAGGATTTAACATTGGATCTGGGATTTTGAGATTCAGGGTTAGAATCTCATCTAAAGCAAAGGACTTTTCCCCTTATGCCTTTGTTTTCAGTCTTCAGCCCGGTAACTGGAACCAATCCTTTTTTTTTTTAATTAAACATTTGGGACATCACCTTCATTCTAATATTGTAAATCTGATTGGCTGAGATAAATGTTTCGCCCATCAGCTTCCTTGGATTTACAATTAGCTCTTCACGTCCTCCTATGGCAATTTAGTGGCGGATTAACAATGGTGGTAGAATCACTCTGGTTATGCAACTTGACCAGATGCAGACTGGTGAAATCATCTTCTGCAAACCACCAGGATCCCACAGAAGATGTGACTACAGGGACATAGCCAAACACCTCTCTGATCCACCCATCCCTTGCCTCTCTATTGACCATTGAGGAGGAAGAAAATGCCAACCTCTGCAGTGACCAAAAGCAGACTGATGAACATACACTAACTAAATGCAAGCCATAAAATGGTAAAGAATTTCCAGGACTTTACTACTTGAGTTAAGGTGTATCCTACTGAGGTGGCATGGGGTGAAGGGACACCTCTCTGAACATTTTTTTTAATGCATACCAGTGGAAAGATGACTAGGCTGACTCTTTTTTTAATAGATAAGACATGAGGATATTTCCTAGTCAGCCAGCTGCTAGATAGAACCAAACTGCATTTTGTTTCCAACCTGCCCATGGAATTCAGCTGGGTGTTGCAGTGGGAGAAGATACTGCATGAAATCAAGCTGTGGTTTACACTGGGGGTCCGTCCAGACAATACCTTTATCCCATGAGCTTCCGCAGCTAACAGGAGGGTGGTCAGATGCTGTTCCCTCAAAATGCAGGAGGAAGTGCTACAAACAGCAAAAACCACGAGATTTTCAGATGTGGGAATATCCTGGTTGTGAGCTGAAATTGTGGATTTCTGCATATCTGTAAGTGCCTGTAATATGGAATCATGGGATTTTTTCCTCTGGGTCTGTTCCCAGGTTTTAGATGTTTGTTCCTGATTAGTCAGTTCCTAAAAGGAATGTGACACTTGAGTAGAAAATGAAAACTTTGTTCTGGCAAGAGGAACTTCGTCCTTCATCTGTTCAATGAAGTTTGTGACAGAAAACTGAAGTTTTTGGGGTGGAACAAGTACTTTCACGGTAAGTAGTACACAATGAAACAGGAACAGACACTTTCAAACCAGGAACAGCAATCTGTTGTTCCATGTCACAAGTGCACAACCAAATCTCCCTGCACAGATGGCCAGGCAGGCAGGCTCTAAAAAGTGTCAATAATGACAAAGTTCTGTTCCTGGCTTGAAAGTGTTTGTTCCTGTTTGATTGTGCAGTGCTGACTTGGGCAGAAGTGGTCCTATCCCACAAACTTTATTTGTGCGGCAGAAACTTCATTAAACATATCCAAGGCAAAGTTTCTCTGGACAGGACAAAGAACGTAACTTTTGCAGTAATTCAGATATTCACATATCTGCATCTTGAGTTTTTCTTAAAAAACTGCCAAAGTTTCTGGCAGACGTCCTGCAGCAGCCATCTTGGGAGCTGCAAAATACTGCAACAAAGCATCAAGTGTGGACAACGGAGGCAGAAATCCCGGGATCAACAGGTCTGTATGTGGGCCATTTCTGAAGTCTTGGGATGTTTTGCCCCTCACTAAAACCTGCGATTTGGTGCTGTCTGGGAGCACCCTGGGGTTTAGTTCTAAGGAGGAGACATGTGTGGCCTTGAGGTATACTTTACATGCCTGGAAGCTTTTAGGCTGAGACCTATTCCTGAAGAGATGTGCATTGCACTGCATTAGGTTTTCTCTGCCTGGGAAGAAGATATATAAGTGGACAAGAATTACATCAGACCCCACCCACTTTGAGCTGACCCTGACCCTTGTACTTAGCCCTGCCCAAATTAGTATTCAACTCCCAAGCTTAAGAAGGAGGTTCCCACTCCAGCTGAGACATTTTAGTTCACGTTTTATTGTTCAGGGTAATTCTTATGAGGGAGTATGAGAATAGGCAGTCTCCTACTAAGAGTTTATAGCATGAGATTGAAAGTGTTAATTTATTAACATTAAACCTTTTAAATTGGAGAATGGATTAATGATCACTAACATGGATAACTGAAAATCTTAATTATCTAGTTATCATCAGTTACTTAAAATATTGGTTGACCTCTTAGGGCACATTTTGATATTGGCTCCTTCAAAATGTTTTTTGTTATTTTTAGGTTGTCTTCTCCCAACCCGGAACTTTCTTCCAAATAGACTACAAAGGCTATATGATTTCTGTTGAAGAGTGGTAGGAATCCCTCATGTGTGAAAATTGTCAGATTGGAAATGACTGTCCTTAAGCATGGAATGTCATTTTGCAAACTGATCAATTTATTTTCCTCACTGATTTGGTTCTTTCTTCTTTTCATTCCATGTTCACCCATTTCCACCAACATATACACATTAGGGGTGTGTGACCCGGCAAAAACCCATGCCATTTTTCGGTCCTGGTTTTGGCTGCATCCCCTTATTCTGTTTACCAGGAAATTCCCAAATTCGGGAGGGGGGGGGGTTCCATTTTTGTGCTGGTAAGATTTTGTTTATTGGCGCCAATGGGGAAACTTTAGATGCCTGTTTTTCCATCATTTTAGGCCTATTAACATGAAGCTTGCCTCACTTGTAGGCCACATTTACGACTGCAAGCCTGCCAAGTTTCAGAATGTTTCAACAATCCACTGATTTTGAGGATTGTTTAAAAGTTTTTGTGATGCCATTTTTAAAAACCCACAAGAGAGGGTTCTGGGAATTGAAGTCCCAAGCACATGCCACAGGAGGGGAGGGGAAAGGAAATAATAATAATAATAATAATAATAATAATAATAATAATAATAATCTTTTATTTTACCCCACCACCATATCCCATAGGGACTTGGGGCAGCTTACAAATAGCTCACAATGGTGCTATTGACTGAGAAAGAAAGTAAGAAACACAGAAAGAGGAAAACCTTAACTCCCGTCATGCCCTGGGAGAGAGCACAAAGCTCCTTCAATGCTTGTGCCGCACAAACTGCTGCTGGGAAAGTGAGTTCCCATTTGCCTCAAGTGGGCACTGGGTGGGAGGGTATCAGGAAGAGATGGAAGAGGCTGTCAGAGAAGAAAGAAGAGGAGGAGCCACAGCTTGCCTGATTTGCGAGGTTGCCCACAGACCGCCTCTGCCTCAGATAGAGTGCCGTTCAGTCCCATTAGCTCCCATTAGCCGAAAAGATTCGGCTAAGGTTTTGGCTGCCCCCTGCCAGACCCGTTTTCACGGATTCAGCAATCCCAAGAATTCGCTACACCAAAACGATATCGTGCACACTCATAATACACATCACTCACCTTTCAAATGCCTTATTTGTTAAAGGTTAACAAAGAACAGTTTTAATGTTTATTCAGTAATGACATATTTGTTTCAGCTAAAGAAAGCTGATCTACTACAAATGAAGTGTCACGACCCAGGCAGCAGAGGCACCAATAACCATACACAGAGGCCAGAATCTAACTAATATCTTTATTGAAGGAATATATAAAGTTAATAAAAACAAGTGTAGAAAATAGTCCAGAATTAGACCCTTCAGGAAAGGTCAGAATTAGTCCAAAAAAGCAATGTCCAATAAGAAATATTAAGGTCCAAAGTTGTAATCCAATAACCGAAACACTCACTTTGCCAAGCAAAGTGAGGGGAGATGACAAGGTCCTTTAGTCCATAAAACTTGAGCGTGGCTAGGAAATAACTTGATACTTGAAACAAGGCTTGAACGTGGAACAAGGTAACTAAGAACAAGAACAAGGTCCGTGGAATAACTTGGTAAAATCCGTGAAACAAGGCAAGGATTAGTCCTGGGAAACAAGGCAAAGTCCGTAGGTAAACAAGGCTGGGAAGCAAGGCGAAGGCTGGATAGCAAGGCAAGGCTTGAGCTGAAGCGAGGCTTGAATCGGAGCGCGCTGTCCAGACACAACTCGCTCCGTAGGCTGACGAATTGACTCCGCGAAGTTGCTACGCGGGCAAAACACCTATATAGAGTCCAACTTTCTCACCAAAGCGATTCTCTGGGAATCAGAAACGAAAGCTAAACTCTGAGACCAGATGTTAAACTCCTTAAAGATTCTCACGAGAACCAATGTTAATTGGCAACATTCTTAGCTGCTATCCTCGCACTCCTGCGCGAAGCTGAATCCAAACTTCTCTGTTGTTTACAAAACTCCCGGCGCAAGAACACGGGAGAAGTAGGCTCTGGGGTTGTTTGACATACTTCTGGGGCACAACTTTCTTGCAGGTGCAAGGTTTCCAGATCTGCCTGGGAAAGATCTGGCTGAGAGGAATCCAGTTCAGACTGGGAAGGTAAAAAACCCAAGTTTTCATCTTCATCAGGGATTACAATGTCCTGAGCAGGACTACAAGGCCCATGGTTCATCACACTATCCCCCTCCTCAGGGCCCCTCCCAAACTGGGGTCCTCTCCCCGAGGCGCGAGGTCGCGGTTTGGTGGGATAGGTCAGATGGAAGCGACGGGTTAGATCAGGAGCATGGACTGTGGAGGCGTCTTCCCAAGAGCGTTCCTCAGGCCCAAAACCCACCCAGTCAATGAGATATTGTAGGCGGCGGCGATGAAAGCGAGAATCCAAAATGTCCTCAACCTCGAACTCCTCCTCCCCATTCATCAAAACAGGAGGGGGGGCCGGCCGGTCTGTATCAGGACGCACACCATCCGCCGGAAGGAGCAGGGAACGGTGAAACACTGGGTGAATGCGCATTGAACGCGGAAGTTGGAGTTTGAAAGTCACGGGGTTTAATTGCGCCACCACTGGATAGGGGCCAATGAAGCGGGCATCTAACTTCCGGCATGGGCGGTGGGAGGGCAGAAAGCGAGTGGACAGGAAAACCCGATCTCCTACCTTGATTTCGGGGCCCGGCTGGCGGTGTTTGTCAGCGTGGCGTTTATAGTCCTCCTTGGCTTGGTCCAGTTGCTGGAGTAAAAGTTGTTGCACCGCTGTGAGTTCCTGCAGCCAATCCTCTGCTGCGGGAACTTCTGAAGTTTCAATGACAGGGGGAAAGAAACGTGGATGGAAACCGTAGTTTGCAAAGAACGGCGTTTCTTTTGTAGAAGCTTGAACTCCATTATTGTAGGCAAACTCAGACAGTGGTAACAGAGAAGCCCAATTGTCCTGTTGGTAGTTTACATAACAGCGAAGATACTGCTCCAAAGTGGCATTGGTGCGTTCCGTTTGCCCATCTGTTTGGGGATGATGAGCTGAAGATAAGCGAGAGTCTATGCCCAATAGTTTTTGTAGTGCCTTCCAAAAACGAGAGGTGAATTGAGATCCACGGTCTGTGACTAAACTCTTGGGCAATCCATGTAGTCTGAAAACATGCTGAAGAAATAGATCCGCAGTTTCTTTGGCCGTGGGGAGGCCTTCGCAGGGAATGAAATGGGCTGACTTGGTGAATAGGTCCACCACCACTAAGATCGTGGTGAATCCACAGGAAGGTGGTAGGTCAGTGATGAAATCCGCGGAAATTATTTCCCATGGGCGAGATGGGGTAGGAAGGGGGTGCAAAAGCCCTGAGGGCTTCTCCCTTCGTATCTTGGAGCGCTGGCATACTGGGCAGGTGTTGACATATTTTTCCACATCCTTGCGGATCTTGGGCCACCAAAAATCTCTTAGGATCAAATGCATGGTTTTAAATAGTCCGAAGTGTCCTGCTGGTTTGCAGTCATGACACAGACGAAGCGCTTTTTCCCTGCCCGGTCCGGGTGGGATATAAACATGATTTCTATAGCAGAGCAGCCCATCTTTAAGCGAAAAAGGAAAATGCAGACCTTGGCGAAGTTGGTCCTGCGCCCAGGCATCTGCCTGCTGACTAGCCCTGATTTCTTGAGCACAGATGGGTCCTGGAGTAGGGGAAGTTGAACCAATGGGACTGGATTTGGTGTTCCCCACTGTGAGCGTGGCAAAGTTCTCAGGTTGTAGCAGTTGGGATTCAAAGGTCTCCTTGCGTCCTGCAGCGTATTCCGGTTTACGTGACAGGGCGTCTGCTTGCTTGGTTTGAGCTGGGGTCACATAATGAATCTGGAAGTTGAAACGTTCAAAGAATAAAGCCCAACGTTGCTGCCTCTGATTTAGTTTGCGGGCAGTTCTTAGATGTTCTAGATTACGATGATCAGTGTGGACTTCAATGGGGAATTTGGCCCCTTCTAGCCAATGTCTCCAAGTTTCAAAGGCTGCCTTTATGGCCAGTAGTTCTTTTTCCCAAATGGTGTAATTCCTCTCTGGTGTGGTTAGTTGACGAGAATAAAAGGCACAGGGGTGGAGGTGATCTCCCACCGGTTGTAAGAGTACAGCCCCAATTGCCACATCAGAGGCGTCCGCTTGCACCACAAAAGGGGTTCCAGGATTTGGGTGCTGTAGAATTGGCTGGGAGGTGAATAGTTTCTTCAGTTGCTGGAACCCTTTCTCTGCTTGATCAGTCCAGCGGAAAGGCTGCTTTCCACGGATGCAGCTAGTGATGGGGTCGGACCAGCGGGCAAAATCTGGAATGAACTTGCGGTAGTAGTTCGCGAACCCCAAGAAACGCTGCACCTCCTTCTTGTTAGTTGGCGCCCGCCATTCCAATACTGCTGAAACTTTGGCTGGATCCATGGAAAGCCCTAGAGGCGAGATGCGGTAGCCAAGGAAATCTACCTCTTGTAGATCAAAAGCGCATTTTTCTAGCTTGGCATAAAGTCCATGATCCCGCAGTCGTTGCAACACCATTTTGACGTGGTTCTCATGTTCTGATTGTGATCTGGAAAACACCAAAAAATCGTCCAAGTAGATTATCAAGAATCTGTCTAGATAGTCCTGAAAAATATCGTTGACAAAATGCTGGAACGTTGCGGGAGCTCCGCATAAACCGAAATTCATAACTCGGGACTCGAATAATCCGAATTTAGTCTGGAAGGCGGTCTTCCACTCGTCCCCTTCTCTGATGCGAACTAGATTATAAGCCCCCCGAAGATCCAGCTTGGTGTAGACCTTGGCTCCTCGGAGTCGGTCCAGTAGATCCGAGATTAAGGGCAGGGGATAGCTGTTCCGCTTGGTGATATTGTTCAATGCTCTGTAGTCCACCACCAAGCGTAATTCCCCTGACTTCTTCTTCACAAACATCACTGGGGAGGCGGCTGGGGATTGAGAGGGTCTGATGAACCCCTTGCGAAGGTTTGTCTCTAAGAATTCCCTGAGAGCTTCTTGCTCTGGTTCAGTCAGGGAGTAGAGATGCCCTCGCGGGATCGGGGCCCCCTCCACCAGGTCAATGGCACAGTCATAAGGTCTATGAGGGGGTAATTTTTCGGCTTCTTTCTCATTGAATACATCCCAATACTCGGAGTACTTCTTTGGCAAGGTGATGATGGGCTCGGAGTCTGTGGCATGGCATACCTTGGCTACGAGGCAATGGTTTTGGCAGTACGGTGAAGCAAACTGCAGTTCTCTGTTGGACCAGGAGATGTTAGGGTCGTGGAGTGTCAGCCATGGAATTCCCAAAATCACAGGGAAATGGGGAACCTCGGTAACAAAGAAGGAAATCTCTTCCATATGTTCCCTTATCCACATCCTGGTGGGCTCCGACCACTGGCTTACGGGGCCCGTCTTGAGGGGACGGCCGTCTATGGCTTGCACCACACGGGCATTCTTGAAATCATGATATTGTAATCCCAGAGAGTCGGCATACTCTCTATCGATGAAATTGTTGGTAGCTCCAGAGTCTATCATGGCGTGGATCATGACGGGTCCCCTTTTTGCTGACCATAATGTGACCACGAGAAGGAACAGGACCCCGGTTGGCGGCTCTTGGATGGATTTTTTGACCGGGTTGGCGAGCCTCTCTACACCCGGTCGTTGGCTTCCCCCGCCGGCTGTGTGCCAGTCGGCTCAGACGCCTTCGACTCCGTGGAGGACGCCGCCGCAAGACGGGCGGCAGGCTTCCCTTTGGCTGGGCACTCTCTGGCGAAGTGGCCCCCGTTCCCGCAGTACCAGCAGAGGTTCAAGCGTTGACGACGGGCCTTCTCGGCGGCATCTAGTCTGGGACGCACATTGCCCAACTGCATCGGCACCTCCTCGCCTCCTCTAGGGTATGGGGTTGGCGGTGGGGGTCTCCACACCGGACGTGGCTGAACACTGGCGGGAGCGGGGGGTTTTGCCCCGGCTCTACCGCCCTGGCCTCGAACCCATTGTTTCCTGTTGGCAATCATGACTTCAGCCCGTAAACATTGATCAATGAGTGCCTCGAGGGTCTGGGGAGGATCCACCTTGGAGATTTCTTCCAGCATTTCAATGTTGAGACCCTCCCGAAATTGTCCTCTGAGGGCTACATCGTTCCAGCCGGTGTTGTGGGCCAGCACGCGGAACTCGGCTATGTACTGAGACATGGGTCTGTCTCCTTGAAGGAGGCGCCGGAGTTTGTGACCGGCTGCCTCCAAATTGTCCTCGATTCCCCAGGTCTCCTTAAGGTGATCCAAGAAGCGTTGTGCTGAACTTAGGTGGGGGGAGGCTTGATCAAACAGGGCCGTCGCCCAGCTAGCCGCTGGTCCGTCTAGAAGACTGTAGACCCACGCCACCTTGATGTCTTCTTGGGGAAACTCGGCATCACGGGCCTCTAGATAAGCTTGACATTGGCGGCGGAAAACATGAACCTTAGCAGCTTCTCCAGAAAACTTGGTAGGCAACGCCATGGCCGGGAGGCGAACTCCGCGCTCCCTCAACCCTTTTATTTCTCCATCCTGCGCGTTGAGTCTGTCACGGATGCGGTCCACTTCGTCCTTGCTGATGGTGTAGCTGAGCGGCTGTCCAGCCGGCGCGGCTCCGGTAGACATCCTGGCCTCGGTTAGTTGGTGCTTATGGGTGGCGGAGTCAAACTGTCACGACCCAGGCAGCAGAGGCACCAATAACCATACACAGAGGCCAGAATCTAACTAATATCTTTATTGAAGGAATATATAAAGTTAATAAAAACAAGTGTAGAAAATAGTCCAGAATTAGACCCTTCAGGAAAGGTCAGAATTAGTCCAAAAAAGCAATGTCCAATAAGAAATATTAAGGTCCAAAGTTGTAATCCAATAACCGAAACACTCACTTTGCCAAGCAAAGTGAGGGGAGATGACAAGGTCCTTTAGTCCATAAAACTTGAGCGTGGCTAGGAAATAACTTGATACTTGAAACAAGGCTTGAACGTGGAACAAGGTAACTAAGAACAAGAACAAGGTCCGTGGAATAACTTGGTAAAATCCGTGAAACAAGGCAAGGATTAGTCCTGGGAAACAAGGCAAAGTCCGTAGGTAAACAAGGCTGGGAAGCAAGGCGAAGGCTGGATAGCAAGGCAAGGCTTGAGCTGAAGCGAGGCTTGAATCGGAGCGCGCTGTCCAGACACAACTCGCTCCGTAGGCTGACGAATTGACTCCGCGAAGTTGCTACGCGGGCAAAACACCTATATAGAGTCCAACTTTCTCACCAAAGCGATTCTCTGGGAATCAGAAACGAAAGCTAAACTCTGAGACCAGATGTTAAACTCCTTAAAGATTCTCACGAGAACCAATGTTAATTGGCAACATTCTTAGCTGCTATCCTCGCACTCCTGCGCGAAGCTGAATCCAAACTTCTCTGTTGTTTACAAAACTCCCGGCGCAAGAACACGGGAGAAGTAGGCTCTGGGGTTGTTTGACATACTTCTGGGGCACAACTTTCTTGCAGGTGCAAGGTTTCCAGATCTGCCTGGGAAAGATCTGGCTGAGAGGAATCCAGTTCAGACTGGGAAGGTAAAAAACCCAAGTTTTCATCTTCATCAGGGATTACAATGTCCTGAGCAGGACTACAAGGCCCATGGTTCATCACATGAAGCAATAAGTGGCCGGCTACAAAGGTCAGTTAATTAATCAAGGGCAGGGAAATCTTAATGTTGTAAGTGCCTCTGAGCAGAAGATTACCTTACACAACTGAATCATTGTTCCCTTTCTGTGTTCCTATTTGCATTGAAGTGAATGCAGCAATTCTACACTTACATCTTGATTTTTGATTGTGTTTAGTTTTGAACCACAGTTGGTTAAATCCATGGATCCAGAACTCATGCATAAAGGGTTGCTCTATAAGCAAACAGGTACAAAGGAACCTAGCCTTCAGGCCTAAAGGGCCTAACTGAGCAAGCAAATCATCCCCATCTCCAAATACACATAAATATTCCATTCAGGCAAGGTGGGTCTCACTGTTTTCTGGCAGGCAAATTAATTTGAACCAGCCAACACAGAGCCATGTGTTACATCCCCTCCAATTCTAATCCTTCCTCTCCTGGGGCCTTCTTGTCTTGTTGAATCTGGCAGAGAAAGCGCCACTCCGCTTTAATGAAAAATGAGGATTTGAAATCATGAATTCATCAAAGTATAGGCTAACTTCCACATTAATCATAAAATCTTTGGACCTTGTGGCATATTAGCAGTAAAATCCAGCAAGCCAATAAGCCACTTACCTTTTTTTTTAAAAAAAAAATAAGTATCAACTAAACACTGGAATTACATGGTCAATGAAATAGTATGAGTTATATCCTTGATTGTTTTCAAGCAGAGACTTGAACCAAATACAATGAAGTTACCAGTTTGCTCAAATCTCAAATGATGACACTGGACCATTCTGCAAAAGACTACATAAGATTGTTCAATACAAAGCCTTGTAAACTGGTCAGAAAATCCCAGATGTTGGCTCAGTTTCAACATTAGTGTGACGTATGATCCTGCTGAATATGATAGTGAATCTGTAAGTGCAAAGAAACTATGGGGAAATGAAAACCTGGATCACTTTTTCCATCCCACGTAATGGTGTTTCATATCTTTGTTCATTTAGAAGCTAATCAAGGTAATTTTTCATGCAACTTTTCATAACAGTCTTGCAGTTCTTTCCTGTTCTTCTTTTTGTTCTTGCGAAAATTTCATCATCTGTTTTCATTTATGGAAATTACCACACCACAAAGTTATGAGAACAACAAGGTCTTAAAGGTCATTGTAGAAAGAGTATAGATTGAAAAAGTTCCTTTCTGGACTTCAAGTTCTATTGACCATATTTGCTGGAATTGTAATCCATATCTTGAATCCTGTTGTTAGACCCAACCGGGGTAGATCATTGATTAGATATGATTTATATAAGCACTGATTTAATAAATTGTTGTTGATTCAGTGAGCTTATTTTTGTTGGGAGTTAGTGTAAAATTCCCAAGCCATACTTGAAACCTAGTCAGGGTGATAAAGATAGTTCCTTTACAACCTGATGTACTTTGGAAATATCTTCAGATTTGTTTGATTCTGGTCTAGTTTAGCTGCATGCTCTTGTTGCTGTTGCTAATCAGCTGTACATTTTATTAGTTTTTATGTCTAACTTGCACCCTTTGTAGGGGACATTAATTTCCAATGATTCAGCCATTTTCCCTCCTCCAGTGGAATTTCCTCAAAGATACATACTTCAATGTTTACTTTAAAATTAAGTCTGCATTTATATTCCAATACAACCCCAGGAGGCTTATGGATCCAGATAAATTCCTGATGGCTCTTGGGGATTTTCCTGTCACCTTGGCAGGAGATTCTGTCGAAGCTCTGGCTAACCTCTTGAATGAGAAAATGGCCAGGGTGGTGGACACAATTGCTCCTGAATGTCCCATCTCACAGAACAGAACCAAATCATCCTCTTGGTTTTCGAAGGAGATGGTGGCGAAGAAGCAAGTGAGACAGAGACTAGGGCAACATTGGCAGAGAACTCAAAGGGAATCTGACCAAACATGGGCTAGAGCACATCTGGAAGCCTGCTCTGTGGCAATGGAGGCAGCAGAGAAATCATTTCTTGCTGCCACCACTGCATCTGCAAGGAACTGTCCAGCTGAACTGTTCGAGGCCCAGGTATCAGCGGTGGCCAGGAGAGCTTTTGCACAATTAAAACTTGTGTGCCAACTGTGCCCATTCCTTGAGAAGCCAGATCTGATCATGGTAGTGCATGCCTTAGTTACATTCCATCTGTAATGCGTTCTATGTGAAGCTGCCTCTGAAGAGTACTCAGAAACTTATGCTGGCCCAAAGAGCTGCAGCCAGGTTCCTAACTGGGGCTGGCTACAGGGAGCAGACAACCCCCCTTTTGTAGCAGCTCCACTGGCTGCCAGTCTGTTTCTGGGCACAATTCCAAGTGCTGGTTATGACTTTTAAAGCCCTAGATGGTTCAGGTCCAGGCTATGTGGCTGACTGCATCCTCTTGTATGAACCTGCCTGGAGAGGCCCTTCTCTTGGTCCAGTATTGGTCCAGAAGCTCTTCTCTAATCCAATACCTAATTAATTCGAGACTAAGCAGGGTTTTACCTGAGGCATCATTTGGATGCATTTTGGGCCCTGTGTGGATGGGCCCTCTAGCTCAGTTGGTGGGAATGAGAGAGAGGGCCTTCTCGGTAGCTGCTCCACGACTCTGGAACTCCCTGCCCAGCGAAGCCAGAATGGCCCCCTCCCTGCTGTCCTTCTGACAGCAGGCTAAAACCTTTTTATTCAGACAGGCTTTTTTAATAATCATTTTTATTGAAAATAAAAGTTTCCTTTACATAAAAAGTGGGAGAACATTTTGGATAAAGAAAAGTAGGAATAGAAGATCGGGGAAAAAGAGAAGAAAAGTAAGGAGAAAAGAAGAAGGAGGAGGAGGAGGAGGAGGAGGAGGAGGAGGAGGAGGAGGAGGAAGGGGTTGACCTCCATCTATTCCTTGGTGGTCATATTTAATCTTTCTCCAGTAAGTACATGTAAAGTAATCCAACTTCTTCCCCTTTGTCCAAGATATTTTCTTGTGTTCTTCTCTCTTCAACTTGTAAGTTCAATTTTTGACTGTTTGAAATATTATTTGACCAGATCCCAATTTGTTTGCTTTTTCGGTAGACCTGGATTCGGAAAAGTCAATTTGTCGATATTCATTATCTCTAAAACCTTGTTTTGCCATTTTTCTATTTTTGGTGTCTCTTTTGATCTCCAATTCTTCGCGTATACAATTCTGGCTGCTATAGCAAGATAATTGAACAGAATCTCTTTATTATTATCATTGTCTAAGTCTAACAATCCTAGCAAAAATATTCCGGCTCCTTTTGAATGTTAATCTTTAGGATTTTTTTGTACGTCTCCATGTATGTCTTCTCAGGCTTTCAAAGAGGAAGGTTTTTAAAATCAATTCAGAGGCTGCTGTGTTTTTTTTTAACTCTGAATTTGTTTTAATGGTTTTTAACTGATTTTTAAAATACTGTTTATATTTCATTCTGTTTTAATGTTCATATATTTGTATATTTTAAATGGTTATGCTAATACTTTTATGTTAAGGCACTTTGAGTCCCCTTGGGAGGAGATAAAGCAGGGTATTAATAATAAAAATAATAACAACAACAACAATTCCCAAACCACACATGCTAATTGCTGGACATGTGATTGTACTTTCATATAGGCATTCAACTCACTGGCCACAAGATGAACAGAATGTTGCACTGGATATAGGTCTTTCCTCTAATTTAGTATGGATGTTCTTGTGATCATACATGTGTGTAGAAAACCATGTGCTATGAGAAGCAAACAATTTTCACCACTTGAGGGGGCACTCCCACAAAAAAGCCCCACAAAAAGTACTAAATGTTTAATCTAGTTTGACCTGCTGAGGCATAAAAGAGTCAGTGCCCCAGACTTAAGGGACTAGGTTCTTGTGTTATGTTCTTGCCAATTCACTTAGCACCTGAAATAAATACAGGTTGAGTTTTTTTTAGATTTCAGATTTCCATGGGTTTTTGGGGTGCCTGTATTTGAATATACATAATAAATGAGGGATGGGATGAAGAGAGATTAGTCACATTCCCCCAGCACCCACAAGCCCCTCCCTTCAAGGAGACTGCCAGAAAGTCAACAGAGGAAAGACACAAGGGAAAAGGATTACATTTACACAAGGACCCTACAAAAAGCAGATGTCCCAAACACTATTAAGACTCAAAAATCCTTTCCCCTTACCACTTCATAAGTCCTTTTCATTATCTTTCTGCTGGATACAAGCAGCAATCAATGTGGTCATTTTCCACTCACCATCAGAGCCAGTTTCCAGCTGTGTGCTACCATTGGTGGGTTCTGGGTGTGTGATTAGCCCCCTTTCCCAAAAGTCAGAATTAGGCAGCTGGCAGCAAACATTTTCCATTTTTGGAGTATCTTGGAATTCAGATCTCTGAGTAAGGGAGCCTCAACCTTTAATATTAACTCCTCCAAAGGCATGAATAAATAAACTAAACTACTACCTATTTGCTTAGTTTCCTGGAAACACACGAACAACTAGCAGTCAATAGATCAGCACTGGAAGAAAAATCACCACTTTGAGTAATACGCCTGTATGGATATACAGCTATTTAGGTGTTCATTAGAGCATAAACTGAACATATAAGCATGGCAGTGGTTGTTCAAAGACAGAGTCTCCTCTTCATTTAGAATGGTGTTTATGTATTTATGTATGTATTTATTTAGAAGATGCAGGTTTATGTTGTCACCGAACAAAGCAACAACAAAACAAAATGAAAATCCTTATGAGAATTGGTTAGGCTTTTGATCTGGCACTTGAGATCTTTTGCAAACCACAAAACCTACTGGGTGAACCTGAGCCTTTCTATTTCCTTTCATTTCCTATTCTCTCCAAAAGCAAAAGAAATGAATTGAAATCTCTTCTAGACTTTCGACCATCTTGAAGGTGAGAGAAAACAAAGGATGAGTTAGCAATACATCTACTCCCTATTCAGCTGAATATCTGCTTGGTTCCCCAAGAGGCAGGGTTGTGTTTTGTGGGATCAGAGGAGTTAACACTAACATGTTGTTAGTATATATTGAAGACAGCTCTTCAGTGGACCGCTAGCAAGCCTTCCAAGACAGGGTTCCGAAACTGATTAATCCACTGTACCATACAGAAGACTAGACATGTAGAATCCATGTATTAGGTACATCTGCAGTCTGTAGTCATGTACATTTTCTTATTAGCAAATCCCACTGAATTCTATGGGACTGATTCTCAGAGGTGAGCATGCAAAGGACTGTAGCTTCAAGAGGAAACATTACCTTCAAGTTGCTGATAACTCTGAAACACCTAAAACCATCTGGTCTAACCTGTGTCCATAAAAGAAGGACTCCACTAATCTAACAGAATAGCTCTTATCATATTGTATAGTTATGTAGACCCCAGACTGGTGCTGAGTTGCATAGATCAAAGGAAAGTACTTTGAAACACAGCTCAGTCCTTCCTGCAGATAAGGCAACATGCACTTAGCTGCAGTGTATAAAATCTATGTGCAGGATTCTAGCCACATGGGTCTTCCATGGTTCCCCTTACTTTCAGGCAGATGATGATGGTTGCAAATGAAAGATGTCCAATTTTAGAAATCCAGCTTATTTATTTCATTTGCTTTTCTATTAGACTTATGCTCATTCAAACTAAAACAAACTTCAAAAGTGGGTTGTGAAATATGGGTTCACCAGACAATTCTTTTTCAAGCTCTGTGCCTTCAATTGGCTCCATAATGATGGGATGAAACCCTAACAAGATAAACATACATGTAAATATCTCTCCAGATGGAGGCATCTTGAAAATCTTTCAGCTACCTCAAATTGTGTCCAAATTATTCTTTATTTGTATTATTTTCTCATAGCAATGGGGATAGGGTGGAGGGAACACTCTCTTGAAGTCAAAGTGAAGCGGCTGTAAATAAAATACCAATTGCATTTCTGAGGAAATTGATGGGCCTTTGCTGATACAGCCAATGGCTAATGTGAGCTCCATCTGGGACCAGCATGAGTATAGGCTTCCCTTTCTTTTCCCCTCTCCACCCCAAAACACTTGGTGTATTAAATATAACAGGTGCACAGACTTGGGTTGTTTTTCTTCCTTTACTCTGAAGGAAATCATAAACAAAATATATTGCTAAAGGATGGTTTCTGGGGTGCCCTGTGAGCAAACAGAGAGGAGGAAAAGGATCAATGAGTGATCAGCAGGGACAATAAATCAACCTACTAAAAAGAGTGTTCAGTATACTGGCTGGGTCTCAGGAGCTCTGTCCAAGGACAAGGGCTCTGTCAGTCAGAGCCTAGCATTAATGTCAAAGACAGCTGGAGCTAGCAGCTTGCAGCTATAAGGAAATGATTGAGCTGTCTGTCAGTTGCTGGCGGTCCACTAGAGGCCATTGTGGCATAAAGGAAAACTCGCTATAGAAAATGGGGAGGGCCTTTTCTCCTGCACATCTTCCTAGTTAAAGGCAATGATAAATTGCTGAGGTTCGTGAGTTAATAAGGATAAAGGATTTCAGTTCCAGGCAATTTAGTTCTGTTTGCCTTTTCCATAGTGGTGACATTGTTTTTGCATGGCATAACTGTGTTAAGAGAATTAAGGGACCTTTCACTCACAGTCATAGAACAATGGGCACATATACAAAAACCACTTAACTGGTACAAAGATCAGCAGCCAGACTTCTAACTGGCGCTAACTATAGGGAGTGCACAACACCTCTATTAAATCAGCTCCACGGGCTGCCAATAAGTTTCTGGTCCCAATTCAAAGTGCAGGTTATGACCAATAAAGCCTTAAATGATTCGAGTCCTGCTTATCTTTGAGACCGCATCTCCCCCTATGAACTTGCGTGGGCTCTAAGATCTGCCCGGGAGGCCCTCTTCTCGCTCCCGCCACCGTCTCAAGCACAGTTGGTGGGGATGAGAGAGGGCTTTCTCGGTGGTGGCCTCCAGCTTTGGAACTCTCTCCCTCGGGAAATCAAACAAGCCCCAACATTGGCCACCTTTCAAAAGGATCTGAAAACCTGGTTGTTTCAGCTTGTTTTTGGCAACACTTAGTCCCTTGTCACATATGCCAAGTTGCTATGTTCTAGCAGATTATGCTAATATCTCACTTTATCCAATTCCCGGCCCTATCTATGCTGCTTGCACTATCCCATGCCTTTGCCCGGCCCTTGTATACCTTGACCACGCCCATTGAACAATGGCAATTTCGCTGTTTGATATTCTTATGTTTTATTGGAACTATGTTTTTAACTATTTTGTTACTTTTATTATTTTTATTTTATCTATGTTTTATTTTGATGGATCATTTGGATTGGTATCTAGGGGCATTGGCTCCATATGTAAACCGCCCCGAGTCCCATTTGGGAGATAGTGGTGGGGTATAAAGATGAAGTAATAATAATAATAATAATAATAATAATAATAATAATAATAATAATAATAATTTAATGCAAAGGGCTGGTGAATCAGCTCCATAGTGGCTAAACAATGTATGGAACTGATGCATAAATCAAAGTTGCAGGTTGCTCTGAATTCTCCCCCAGAATCTGGAGCAAATCACGTCTTTGGGCCCAAGTAAACACTTGGGCCAGTTGTGAGACAGAACCGGGTGCTACTGTTTACATGACCATCCTGTGTTCCTCTGGGCGGCCTGAGCCAATCCAGTGTTTCATCATCTGGATCAGCCCCAGATAAGTGGTCCGTGTAGAACTGCCCTATGATTCTGCTTTAACTGCCATGCAATCTCCTCTGGAACCCTGGGATCTACTGATCAGCACTCCATGGGACATAGCCATGGCAGTCAAAATGCAGTCATAGTTCTATCATTGTACTGTATAATGGAAATGGGCCCCTGGGTCAGGACATTCCTCAGCACAATAAGACCAGAGGGCAGGTTCCCGAATCACCAGTGTGATAAAGGAACATTTCACAAGAATACACTACTTGCCAGCTTTAATGTTCACAGTGCTATACCACAAGTGAACTTGAAAGAGGTTCTTGCCTGTTTTGAATATGTTGAGGGGAGTTAATTATTTCTTTGTAAGTTATGAAATTTCCTCAGAAACACATTGGAAATTCTGTTAGGCAATATCATTGCTGCTGATGTCATTACTGCAGGATATAAGGTAATATGCTAAAGGTCAGCAGCTTTTGAGCAAGGTTCTGTAACTGTGTCTTGAGCAGCAGTTTACATAAAGCAATGGAACATGTTGCCATTAATAGCTTCAGCTGTTGAGTTAAAATGTCCCTACATTGGGAAGACCAAGGGAGCATTTTTTGGGCAGGTGGTGATCTTTTAAAATGAAAATTATACTGTTTCTCTCACTCATGATTACATTTCAGAAATTCATATGGTTATTTCACAAAAGCTGTGGTTCAAATACACTTACTAAAAAGGAAGTCCCATCATATACAGTGGAACTTATTTCAAAGTAGATACATTTCATAAAGGAAATTCATGCACTGTGACAAACAGGGTCAATTTGGACTATGTGTTTTATGATGTTTTGTGGCAAAGGGGGTCTCTAAAATGCTGAAACACATTAGGTAGCAATAGTTTGTATATCTCCTTACTTCTGTATCTCACATTTAGCATGCCTTCTTTGCAATTGGCAATTATAAGAAAAATGAGAAGTTAATTTGGAAATCAGATTACTGACCCGCATATCTCTAAGAAAATTCCACTGTAGTTAATTAATTGTAGAGAATATGCATTCCTCTTATCTTCTGATTTGACCCACAAACATCATTTAGCATGCAGGGGATGCAAAAAGAATGGTAAACATATTGCTTGGTTTAACCAAGGACTTCATCCCACAGGATAAGCATTTGGGATCGTTGATTTTCCCTTAAGCTTTTCAATTTTGAAATTAAACATATGATTTTCCTACCCCTATCACATGATTTCCCACTTTTTGCCTTCTTTTCTAATTATCCATTTGCCTTCTCATCACACAGGAAACATATTTCTTCTCCCACTGTCTCCTCCCCCGTTTTCTTTCGATATTACAAGTTTTCTTTATAAGTACAGATAGGTCTCAGTTCAAAAGGTAAGTCTATTTATTTTACATTTTAAAAAGATATATACATTACTTTTCCTTCCTCCTCAGTCCCAAAACGGTAATGGCGGAAGAAAGGAATCAATTTAATATGAGCATTTATAAATTTTTTACAATGTTTATGTGTTTTAATTATGTTGTAACTCTCCTCAAGCCATGAGGAGAAGCAGGTAAGAAAAAATATTATTATTATTATTATTATTATTATTATTAGCATCATCATCATCATCATCATCATCATCATTACTATACTGCCCATCTCAGCTCCTCCCTCCATGATGACATCATTGTTATGTTTACAAATGGGCAAGGGAGAATTCCCATCACACATTAAATTGTGCATTTTTACACGCCTCTATGAGGGAATTCGAAAAAGAAGTCAATGATTGCCAATTGACTTAGAGAATGTAGGAAAAAATTATACTTTAGAAATGGCGAAATACCTGGAACCTACGTTACTAGCTAGCGGCATATGAAGGGCTCAGTCGGTAGCCATTTCTTAAATGTGTAGAAACGCTGATTTTATCATGTGTGATGAAGTCCCAAGCTTATTATTTAACATGGTTAAGCCAGTTATTTGTTTTTGTTCTCTTTCTCGCTCTCATTCTCTCGATCTCTCATTCTCTGTGTACTATAGGCTGAGAAATTGCCCTGTTTTTTATATTTGAGTGTTAGTCTTTTCCTATTTTTGAATTTCCAAAGTGGTTTTAACTTTGAACCATCATTTCAAGAGAGAACTTCCTTCCTATTGATCTGTCTTCAAACTTTCAGGAAATGTTTTGTAGGTGCTTCTCAACTTATAAAGGCCTTTAAATCTCTGGACAGGTAATGAGGGATGGTCACTTGTGCGTTTTCTTTACAGATTTTAAAAATATAACAGTACAACTCATCAAAGGACTAATACACCAAACATGTATTGATTACAACAGAAAATAAATATATGCTTAAGTTACTCCATTTTTAGTTAAAATTTCAACATGTAAATGTGAGTCATATGTCAAAACATGCTCAGGGAGCAGCTCCTAGTGATATGAGAGAAAAGGAAGAGGCTTTCTAAAGATTTTAAAATGTTTTAATGTTAAAAACAGTTTCAAAAAAAGGAAAACAGCAATCAGATTGTTCAGTCATGGACTATGCCAAAGACGAATGGACTCTCCTTCTTTGAAGGCCATTAGAGGTTGGTGACCATCTTCCTGTAGTACTATAGCTGTACATCAGTGGATTGAACTGTGTGGCTTTTGAAGTCCCTTCCAGTTCTATGCTTATAAAAATATAATAAAACTTTATTTATATCCCACCACTATCTTCCCGAAGGGACTCTTGGCGGCTCACAAAAGCACTCAGACTGCAACAGACATAAAATACAACAATGTTTGTTGTTGTTTATTTGTTCAGTTGCTTCCGACTCTTCGTGACCTCATGGACCAGCCCACGACAGAGTTTGCTGTCAGCCGTTACCACCCCCAGCTCCTTCAAGGTCAAGCCAGTCACTTCAAGGATGCCATCCATCCATCTTGCCCTTGGCCAGCCCCTCTTCCTTTTTCCTTCCATTTTCCCCAGCATCATAATCTTCTCCAAGCTTTCATTATGTGGCCAAAGTACTTCATCTTTACCTCTAATATCCTTCCCTCCAGTGAGCAGTTGGGCATTATTTCCTGGAGTATGGACTGGTTGGATCTTCTTGCGGTCCAAGGTACTCTCAGAATTTTCCTCCAACACCACAGTTCAAAAGCATCTATCTTCCTTCCCTCAGCCTTCCTTATGTTCCAGCTCTCACATCCATAGGTTACTATGGGGAATACAATTGCTTTAACTATGTGGACCTTTGTTGCCAGTGTGATGTCTCTACTCTTCACTATTTTATCGAGGTTGGCCATTGCTCTCCTCCCAAGAAGTAAATGTTTTCTGATTTCCTGACTGCAGTCTGCGTCTGCAGTAATCTTCGTGCCTAAAAATATAAAGTTTGTCACTACCTCCACGTTTTCTTCCTGTATTTGCCAGTTATCAATCAGTCTTGTTGCCATAATCTTGGTTTTCTTGATGTTTAACTGCAACCCAGCTTTTACACTTTCTTCTTTCACTTTGGTGATAAGGCTTCTCAGTTCTTCCTTGCTTTCAGCCATCATAGTGGTATCATCTGCATGTCTAAGATTGTTAATGTTTCTTCCAGCAATTTTAACTCCAGCCTTGAATTCATCAAGTACCACATGTCGCATGATGTGTTCTGCGTACAAGTTGAATAGGTAGGGTGAAAGTATACAGCCCTGCCATACTTCCTGTCTTGGGTGTCCCTTCACAGTTTAGTTCATGACATCAAGGCACCCAAGCTCCAGCACCATGTCAAGATAACGATCCTTTGCAGGAGAAATGCAACAATACATAAGCATATAAAACAATGACAACGTAAGTTAACAAAACAATTTTACATAAAACATCATATAAACCTCTTTTGATTTAAAATACTGGGAAATGCAGCAGTGGTTACGGATAGAAAACAGGCTGTATTCAAGTATCAATTCCATAAAGTGCAATCAAAGTGAAATGAGTCACCTCAAATTTAACAGTTTAGATTCTAATCATGGTCAAAGGCCTGTTTGAAGAGCCATGTTTTCAGGTTTGATCGGAAAACTTGGAGAGTAGGGGCCTGCCTAATCTATTGATTCTGTAGATAGAAACATCACATGCATACCAATACTGAAATGGATAATAGAGTTTTTCCGTAACGAAAAGGGATGTATTTATTATGAAACCAAATTACAAAAAAAAAAATTCCCTAAAATGTTCTTCCTAAGAAGATCAATAAGATCCCAAAAGACCTAAATTGTTCAACTGAATCATTCATGTCCATCTGGTTTCTGTACTTTTTCAAATTCTGGTTTTGTTTGCTTTAATTGTTATTTGATATAAGCAGCTTTGAGAACCCAGCTGGGATACTTAAGTGGCATATACATTTTAAACTAAGAAAATATTATTGTAAGGAAATAAAAAATCTTGTAAGGGGAAAAAACTTGTTGATACCTTGAAGTAAAGCACTAATTGGTCTGACCTTCGGAAGATAGATTTTTGGCTTTTTACTACTGACCTCAGAATAACATGTAAAGCTGCTACTTAACGGCATTAACCAAGTCAGAAGTGGGTTTTATTAAGCAGAGTGTAATTGATTGTGTTACACATGCTGAATGAAGTCTTATTTTACTGTTGATTTTAGACTTTAAGGACTTATTTAAATGTTGATTTTAGATCTCTGGATTGTAATCCCTCCTCCACCAAGTATTTCCAATAACGAAGGGTGAAATAAAAACTTACCGAACTAAGACTAGCAGAACCAAGAAAATAAAAGCTAATGGAGCCAATAAAATAAATGAAATTAGCCCAACAGACACCTCTAAATATCCTGATCTCTCTCCGATAGCCCACCCACCTTTAATCATTTGCAGAACCTTGGAAATTTCTTTTTGGATGGCAGGTCTCAGAATCCTCAACCAGCATTACTTATGCCATACTGGTCAGGGGGATTCTGGGAGTCGTAGTCCAAAAAGCAATGTTCCCAAACTGCTTCTCTACACAATATTTCAGTCCAGAAATGTCACTCCCTTAGCTTTACACCTAGATGTTGAGGTTGTTCCTACAAGTATATGGACCTATTTAATGGTTCCTGTATTGCACACAAATGACTGCTAAGTTGTTTGCTTTAAAGTGATTTAGCTAACATTCTGGCTGCAAGGAAAAATCCCCAGAAGGATATAATTTTGCAATAAATATTCAAACGGTTCTTGTCAAATGAATTCTTTTTAGACTAAGGAGGCAAAAACCACATTGCCACATGTTTGTGCCAGTTCAGCAGCTTATATTCAGGGCAAACAACATCTTGCTTTTTGAAAGTGCTTACTTCCCTTTTTCCCCTCTGTTCTTGAGGGATACTTTCTTTTTGTGAGATGGATTGCTGTCTTTCTGTAGTATCAGGTGAAACTGGTTTTATACGTTCTATGCCAAAATGCTGCTAAGAACAGTAGCATCTTGCAATTTGCCTCCTTGAATCAGAGTCCTTTACTATTGACATGAAACAAGCTGAGTGTCTGTACTTGGCTTGGGAATTACACAAATTGGTGGGATTTTTCAAAATGACTCAACAAGTGGAAACAAATAAAAAACCACAGTGATATTTGTGTCTTCAATGCACTTGAAGTAACTGCGTTATGACCACAACTTCTCCTTAGTTTCCCGTTATTGTGATTGCACATTGCTCTTACTTCCTAAATAAATATTGTTTATTTAAATTCTTGGCTAAACAGCTTTTCTTGAAAGTTTTAAGGACTGGGCATTTGGTATGGTGAGAGATTCTCAGAAAAACAGGCTATGGTCTTGATATCTGAGTGATGAAATGTGGGTTTTCTCTCCATTATTTCTGTATTACAATTATGAGTTATTTTGAAGGAGTTATTAAAGATCAGTTTATGACAAAGCCAAACCAAACTATTCAACACAACTTACCATAAAATATGTCCATGATGCAATAACAATACAGTAAGAATTAAGAGAGTGCTGTTTTAGCCAGAAAAAATAATCTAAATTAAATAAATGCAGTGTACAAATGTGAAAGTAAACAAGATTAATTCATATATCTTCTTTTCTCAATGCATCCTGGGCTCATGATAAGGTACAAATAAAATAGTTCATAATGAGCTGACTCCAAATACTAATATTGATGATGATGATGATGATGATGATGATGATGATGATAATAAACTTTATTTATACCCCGCCACCATCTTCCATAGGGACTCGTGGTGGCTAATTTAAACAAATTTAAATCACAGGTCAAATGAAAATTGATGTATTGGCTTCTGAAATAACAATGAATTGAGAGTCACAGCCCTATATACACAGTTATGAATAGTTACAACGAACAATGGAGCACTCCACAAAAATGCCCAGTTGTGCATTGGGACACATTGCATATCAGTCACATTGCTAACTATGCTTCCACAATGGTCCCAATGTTGCAGCTATGTCTGCTGCCCTCCTGAAAATATGAACATTTTTTTTCATGTCGGGAGCAACTTGAGAAATTGAAAGTCACTTCTGGTGTGAGAGACTTGGCCGTCTGTAAGGACGTTGCCCAGGGGACTCCCGGATATGTTGATGTTTTACCATTCTTGTGGGAGACTTCTCTCATGTTCCCACATGGGGAGCTGGAGCTGACAGAGGGAGCTCATCTGCTCTCTCTAGATTCGAACTGCCGATCTGTCTGTCAGCAGTCCTGCTGGCACAAGGGTTTAACCTATTGCGCCACTGGGGGCTCCTATGAATATGGTTGAAAAGGTGTAATTCAACTTTATGCTACTGTAAGTCAGAGTGCAACTACACTATAGAACTAATCCAGTTTGACAATACTTCAACTGCCATGGCTCAATGCAACTGTGTTCTCCAAACATGTGAAAAAATTGTGTGTTGTGTTCGGGGATTGGAAATTTATAAATGTTATAGTCTCAACAGCTGAAACAATAGTTAATTACCATTTGTAATATAACTTTCAAAAAAAAGTTTGGTATTTTCGTATTTCTTGGAAATAATTTTAAAGGACTTTTTTTTAAAAAAATCTGAATGCTAGCAGCTGTTTATGTCATACAAAATGCACTCTCCTCCTGTCTGCTTTGTTATTGCTTCAGCAACTACAACAGAATATGAGCCACAATCACGAGGCATTATGAGCCAGACCAATGTGATACTCCACTTCTGCCTTTTAGTGGGACCACACCCCTGTAATGCAAAAGGAAGACAGTCATTATTTTAAAAGCCCTAGTTTAAATTAATTATTTCCTAGTTCTGAGAGTGAGAATTACTAATTATATATACCGTATCTACAAGTAACTCATTACATTGAAGCTCTGGGTGACATTTAGACAGAAGCAGCGCCTGATATTTTTGCTTTTCTAATGTATGCTCATCTTTGAACACATCAATTTTATTTTTGGAATCTCGTTTTTAATTTTCTTCCTTGTTTGTGTGCCTTCAAGTAACTTCCTATTTATGGTGACCCTGAGGAGTTTTCTGGGGCTGACAGTATGTGATTCACCGAATGTCACCCAGTAGGCTTCCATGATGAAATGGGGATTTGAATTCTGGTCTCCAGGGTCATAGTCTAACACTCCAGTCACTGCACCATGCTGGCTCTTGCTTTCCTCCTTGCATTATCAAATCCCCATGTAAATGCCACTATTGATCTAAAATGGTGGAGAAAATGAAGCTCCTCTCAGCATATTATTATGATCCCCAAGTCTCACCCTTCATTTTTAAAAATCTCAAAGTTTTGAAATATGTATGTACAACTGCATTGCTCCCCCTTTGTTTTTGTTATGTTTTTGCTGGGTTATTTTAAGGGGAGGGAGGAGTTCAAAACCAGAAGTGATTCCTGGTCATTGGCAGCGGACACCACCAAGGTGTTCTGCAAACCCACTTATATTTAAACATTATTCCAAACTTTAAAAGAGCTGTCCAAAGTATATTAAGTTTCAAAATGTATTTATCCCTCCACTGATAGCTGAAAGACCAGCCATCATTGCTTCCGCTTCACCAATTATAGGAGTTTATTCCCACTTTCACTGCAGAATCCTTGGATGTATAATTTGCTGAGGTATTTGGAGTCTCTGTCAGAGAGTTCTAGTGCCTTGGAGGGCGCCTCCATGCCCCAATTAAAGTGGGATCAAACTCCTGTAACTGTGTAGAGAAGACCCATATTTTGAACTTAGAAATGTTGAATCTTTTAGACTATAATTTCCAGAATCTCCCAGGCAGCTTTATTATGCCTAGTCCTACTTAGAGCAGAGCTTGGAGAGGTTTTTTTTTTTTAAACTACAACTTCCAGAATACCAATAGCATGGCCAGAGACCACATTTTGGGATTTGTCAACCACAGTTTTTTCCTACTTCTAAGATGCAGCATAGCAGCAGTGGAACCAATTACCAAGTGGGATCTACTTTCTTTTACATTCACCCACAGCTGCAGGAGCCGTGGTGGTGCAATGGGTTAAACCCTTGTGCCGGCTGAACTGCTGACCTGAAGGTTGGGTTGCTGACCTGAATTTTGCCAGTTCAAATCTGTGAGATGGGGTGAGCTCCCATCTGTCAGTTCTAGCTTGCAGGGACATGAGAGAAGCCTCCCAGTTATCACATCCGCGTGTCCCCTGGGCAATGTCTCTGTAGATGGCCAATTTTCTCACATCAGAAGCGACTTGCACTATGTTCTCAAGTCACTTCTGACACAATAAAAATACCCACAGCTGCTAGTTGTAGGGTAGCTGTCCCCTTCCTGAATCTGCCCACTAAGGCATTCTTGACTCTTTGAAGCTGATCACTGTTGCACTTACAGCCATCATTAATGCTTTCTTTAATACATGCATTGCTTGCTGTTATTTGTCTCACATAGAAAGCATTATCTCTGAAGAGGAAAGGTTCCTGTTTGTATGGAGGCTCTTCACATAAATGACAATTGGGGATCACATTTGCCTTGATAGATTCCATGAGAACAAGGATTTCTCCTTTTCAGACTTGTCACTTTTCAAGTTTCCAAGGGCCTCCCCTACTCCTGAGTTAAATTAAATGTGGAATCTATGATCCCTGTTACCACCTTCATGGTCTTTCTTTGTTTTCCTTTTATGCCATTTTAAATTAAACTTTAGTCCATATTGCTTTCATGAAACATCCTCTCAACAACTCATTACAGCAGTTCCAAGGGATTTGGGAAGAAAAGTCTTGAAGAACATCCTCTTCTCTAACCCGCTATTTCCTGTCGTTTGTCAAACTTCTATTTTCCAAAGCTTTGACTGTTCTTTTTTGTTGGAGTACCATATATCATGGCCCTACTTCTTTTGACCTTATTCATATACTTTATTCCCTTTAGAAACAAATGGCAAAACATCATCAAAATGAGTTCATGTACAAGGCATGAATGACAGAGAAGTATGAGGTCTGCTCAAGGCTGTGAGCTTTGGGCAACTGTGTGTGCGTAAGTAACTTCACAATAGCGATGCGAGGGGATACGGCATATTCGCAGCACAAGCCAGAACAAGGGTAAGCAAAGTTTGGTCCCTGGATCCCATTTTTGTGCTCCCTGAAATTTTCTTTCACTCCTCCAAAGCCCCCCCCCCCCAACCGCCGAACTAAAAACATAGTGCCGTTTTCAGGCAATTTTGAGGGTCAATGCAAGAAAAGTTTATATTTGTTGTGTGAGAATAGGTGTAGGGGATCCCATTATGGCCCCATGTTATTGCCCACCTCTGCAGTAGAAGGATGTTTCAGTGCCACTGTTGCTCAAGAAAACTGGAGATAACAACACTTGGGACTGTTTTCCTCTTAGAAAAAAATAAGCAATTTATTTGAAGTGTACAAATGTATCTATAATGAAAATAGATAGGAAATTAGAACCAGGGGTTACCCAATGAACAGGAAGTGTGGGCTATTCAGGACAAATAGAAGAAAATGGTTTTTTTGCACACTGCATAATTCAATTATGAAAATCACTACCATAGATAAGGAGCCGCGGTGGCACAATGGGTTAAACCCTTGTGCCGGCTGAACTGCTGACCTGAAGGTTGGGTTGCTGAGCCGAAGGTTGCCAGTTCGAATCTGCCAAGATGGGGTGAGCTCCCATCTGTCAGCTCTAACTTGCAAGGACTTGAGAGAAGCCTCCCAGCTAACACATCCGGGCATCCCCTGGGCAATGTCTCTGTAGATGGCCAATTCTCTCACACCAGAAGCAACTTGTAGTATGTTCTCCAGACGCTTCTGACACGATAAAAAAAACTACCATGGATATAGTAATATTCATCTATATAGGTTTTGAAAGGGATTAGAAAAAATTATGAAAGAATGTACCAATGTGGCAATCCTCTTCATAATGACAGCCATGATTTCTTTTTTTAGTTTTTAAAATCACACCCTTACCCCTTTCTCTATTCTCAGAACCAATTTAAAGCTAAACAGATGGAAGATGAACAAAATAGCCTGACGTTTTTGTAATCAGGTGGGTGTGTTGTTTTGCAATGGGGACATCTCATTGTCTGCATTTTTATGTTTCCCTTGACAACAGATGTCTTAGGCACAGTAATGATCATAATCTTTTCAGGGCTTAAGTGGCATAAACCCGACTTCCATTTGAAAGAGAGGATCTGACAAGAATGGTCTGATATTGAAGAGTTCAAGTACTCACACATGCGCTCATTTGATCGCAGAAACTAACTGGTCATGTTTGGATCTCTCCTCCTTCAGCTTCTCATTTGGCAGCCAATAAGGAGGGTGTCCTAAAAACCATACAGAGATATTTCTTCATGTCCACAAAGCTCTCAAAATTATGAAAAATCTTACACCGAAATATCAGAGAGGATGTAAATCTTAGTACCCCCACAAATGGTTAGAATGCTTTAAAAGCACATGTTTCTGGAATACTGTCTGGAATAATATCATAGCTAAGATACATCCATAAACTTTTGCCTCGTCCTTTTACTACTCTTTATATTAGTCACAACAGTTATTTAAAACAAAGGAAATTTATAGCTTTTTATTGCAGCTGCCAGTATAGAACTAGCTAAACATTGGAGAACTGAGGGTCTCACTATGAACAATTGGTGGCCAAGAATATGGAACACTTGGCTATTAGAAGAACCGTTGTACAATAATAAAAGTATCTCATGGACACAAAAGAGGCAGCACATCACAGGCCAATTTTATTGAGTACATTAACAAATATTCATCTACAACCTACATGAGGTAAAAAAAAAACAACTGTCCGGTGGACATATTATCCCTAGAGTGATGACATCTCTTCTCCACAAACTTCATTAAATGACAACATGATTTAATCTTTTCTTCTTCCATGCCCTCTTCAGATGCTGAACAGGAAAAATGTGTGAAGGTGTAATCCATGTCTTATAATTTATATTATTTGTTTGACACCTGTTTGGTGCTTGCTTTGTTATTCTGATACAACAATTCTTATTTCCTATTATAAAAAAATTAAAGCCAAACAGACAAGAAATAAACAGATCTGATAAAATAATTGCCACCATAAAATTCAGCTCAGCATTCTCCACAGGAAACCAGTGTAAGAGTCATGATATTCTATATTACTCCAGCTAAAAACATCCAACATTTGTACAAACACAAGGAAACAGTATGCATTGTTTCACTTTCAAATGTGTATCTTGGGACTGTTTCACACATTATGAAGAAAAAAACTAAAATTTGATATCAGATGCAGCTGTAGCTTTCTGACAAGCATACCTGTAAGAAAACACATGATAGTTGTATTCACATTTACAATTTTTACACCTTTAAACAGGGCAAATTTACATTTGGAAATGTAACCTCTGAGGTTGGCTAACTTTGAGAGATTATATCTCTCTTATCTTTTTCTGTGGCAAAGCAGATACATGGGAGGCTTTTAGGGAAAAACAATATTGGTGCCTTCTGCAGATAGATCACAGTGTGCATAAGCATTCTGAAATGGATACTTTTTTTTCCATGCTCATAAAACTGTGACCCTAAGTGGACTCGCTAGCTGTCATTTTTTATCTATTTGATGGCTTTTAAATATATCGAAACGTATCCAGGACCAAATTGCTGCACAGAAAAGTTCCCTAATAAATTCCATAGTGCCACAATTTGGCCCGTAAGAGTTCTCATCTAGGGAGCAAATGCTGAAATGAATGCTGATGGTGGAAGCAGAATGGAATGTAGACACAGGAGATGCATTGCACAGATAGAGCCTCCTGGGGGTATCCAAGCTGTCAAAACTGATCTTCTTTTCTCCACTTCCTAGATACAAAAAAAAAAAAAAGCATTTGGATGTCATTGCACTGAACCTTTCCATTCCTGCTGCAAGATATAACTTTATCAACACAGTAAATCCCCTACAACAGTCAACATTTACTTTTTTGGAGCCATAATCAGCATAGACCTGTATTGAATGTCACAGGCAGCATAGACCTGGTCATGCATAGATTCTGGGATGTGTAGTCTAACTTTTAAAAGCTTTAATGTGTGTGTGTGTGTGTGTGTGTGTGTGTGTGTGTGTGTGTGTATATATATACACACACACACACACACACACACACACACACACACACACACACTCAGACACTCACATTGTATAACACTATGTAACAAAATTTGAAAAAAAATGTCCCTGGTTTGAAAGTGTTATTCCTATTTAACTGTGTGGTGCTCTTACTGTGAAAGTAGTTGTTGTACTCCAGAAACTTCATTTTTTCTGGCTGCCACAAACTATGTTGAATTGGTTGAGACTCAATGAGATATTCATTGAAAAACTATAGCAAAATGTGCTGCAGAATGTCTCGCAAAAACAATGTTTTTGCAGTTTAATAAACTTTTTACATGTTTTCTTGATAGAACCAATTAGGAAATGACATTTATCACCCAGGAAGAAAAAGCATATCACATAGTGTAATCCGTTACTAAGGAAAAGCCCATCTATACCTTATGTCCCGGATCTTCACACTTTTGCAAAGAAAGCTAGAGAGAGCCAATGTCAGTTTTACATTCAATGCACTGGCATGTATATTTTGGGGAACAGGTAGTCAGACAAACAAAAAGAGTGCCCGGATATATTTAAATCAGTCATTATTGTTTCCTTAGTAAAACATGAGATACTGGAAGGAAAAAGGCTTTGGGGAATATTGTTTACCACAAAAGAAAGATTTATAATTTTAAATTCACCATTCCTCATCCCCACTCTTAAAATGTAAGTCTTAATAGGTTTTTCTCTTGAACAAAGCATTTTTAAATAAAAATAAATAAAAATCAGGAATAATTTCTTCATCTCTGTATTTTCAATTATCATTTGAAGCAAAATGAATCACCAGCCCTAGGGTTTTTTTTTCAAGTTGGAAACAGTTTTACTTCCGTTTTCCCCTCCGGACGCATAATTTTGATTTATATACATGGTAACTAAGGCAAAAGGAAGTTTTAAACACAATATATGCTTCTACCAGGGCTCTCCCCAACTCCCAGTCCTGCTACTTTGCAGGTGGAAAAATGTGGTCACAATCCACCATAATGTTACTTCTAATTAACCTCATTAATTTAAGGAGAGTATTTAAATTTAAAGTCAGTCTCAATAACCAATAAAAATTGTGTAGCACTGAAAGATCTTAGATGTATTGTGTCCATATTTATTTCACTTTTTAAAAAAAAGAATGGATTGTCTTGCAATTTAATTCACTCAAGCTTGAGGGTTCATCTTTCACCAAAGGTCTCACATTATGCATTTAGTTATGGTTTCCTCCATTTGAGGTGCACTTTTGAAACTGGGATCAAACTGTCTTCCAGTTCTAATGTCTTATAAATCTCCAATCTGGTATTATTTATAGTTCAGCTACTGCATGCTTACTTTATGCAGTCTGAAAGAATAAATCAGTTTTCCACATCTCCCTATTCTCTCTTGCTGAAGGTTTGATTGGTGTCTTTCCAAAAAGCCCATGATTATAAAACCATCTCAGGTCCAGACACCCATTTGCAAAATAAGCGATGGAGCTAATGGGTTTGGGATATTTATTTCACACTGCATGCTTAAACACTAGTCTATGCCTAGTTCACAATACTTTATTTATTTATTTTAGTAAAGAAAGCAAAATCCAAAGCACAACTGATCTGAGAAAAATGCTGATTTCTCCTCTGCTCTGCAGTATCATATGCTTTAAATCAGGGGTCCCCAAACTAAGGCCTGGGGGCCACATGCGGCCCATCAAAGTCATTTATCCGGCCCCCAATGCGGCGGCAACGGCTCCCTCCTCCTCCGTTGAGGAAGGCGCATACGGCGCAAGGGAGCAGGCAAAGGCGCACACCTTTCCCACCTCCTTCCTTGCCTGGTGCACGCCTTCCAAAGCTTTGCTTGTTTAGAATGGTATTTTAATTATTATTTAATTAATAATTAATTATTAAGGAGTGCTTTGCTAGTGCTTTTGGTGCACAAAGGCAGAAGGGGGTTGGACTAAATGGCCCAAGGGGACTCTTCCAACCCTCTTTATTGTTGTTATTGTTGTTGTTGTTGACACAAAGACACAGTATAATACAGCAAACAAGATACATATGCTGGATTTTGTATCACAAAATCACAAATTGAACACTTCCCAAGTGTTTAGGACTGTGTGATGGATGATGATGATGATGATTCTTCTTATTATTATTAACAACATTGAAGCTGGGTGGCCATCTGCCAGGGGTGCTTTGCTTGTGCTTTTAGTGCACAAAGGCAGAAGAGGTTGGACTAAATGGCCCAAGGGGTCTCTTCTAACCCTCTGTTGTTGTTGTTGTTGTTGTTGTTGTTGTTGTTGTTAACATTGAGGCTGGGTGGCCATCTGTCAGGGGTGCTTTGCTTGTGCTTTTGGTGCACAAAGGCAGAAGACGGTGGGACTAAATGGCCCAAGGGGTCTCTTCCAACCCTCTTTCATTATTATTATTATTATTATTATTATTATTATTATTATTACTATTATTAACATTGAGACTGAGTGGCCATCTGTCAGGGGTGCTTTGCTTGTGCTTTTGGGGCACAAAGGCAGAAGGGGGTTGGACTAAATAGCCCAAGGGGTCCCTTCCAACCCTCTTTATTATTTTTATTATGGTTATGATTATTATTAACATTGAGGCTGTATTTGTTCCCGTTTGTTTTTGTTTTTTACTTCAAAATAAGAGATGTGCAGTGTGCATAGGAATTTGTTTATAGTCTTTTTTTCAACTATAGTCCGGCCCTCCAAGGGTCTGAGGGACCGTGAACTGGCCCCCAGTTTAAAAAGTTTGGGGACCCCTGCTTTAAATGGTCTCAGCGTGACATCTGGGTTTTTTTAATTATTTTTACAATTTTTCCTATTTTCTTTTTTTTACATCCTAGAAACACTATAGCTCAGGACATGTTTTGCTTACAGAAACTTAACTTTGATTCTTGGCATTTCTAGTTCAAGTATTGCTGGTATGTAGTTTGTATGAGAGCCAATGTGGGTTAGTATTTGAGCACTGGACTACAATTCCGGAGACCAGAGTTTGTATCCCCACTAGACCATAGACATCTTCTGGGTGACCTTTGGCAAGTCACACTCTCTCAGCCTGTTTTATGTGATTTCAGCTTCTCTAAAACTATGGGTTCAGCCCCAGAGTGCCAAGCTTCCAGATAAGACACAGACAGGTTGAAGGCAAAATCAGAGGCTTTATTCTCAATGGCCAGAGAGAATGTCAGCAGAGAGAGCATTCCAAAGGACTGACATACCTCACTGAAAATATTTATGGCACTCAGAGAGCTCCTGATTGTTCCAAAATGTGGCCAGCTAGGATCCACTTCTTGGTTGGTCAGGGGCTCTGTCCATCATCATCACTGGTTGGCTCCAGTTGTTGTAGGAAATTTAACAAACTGTCATTGGATTATTTTAAAGATCTGTTACCATTTTTTATTATTATTATTTTAGAAAATATAACAGACATTCATGAAAGTGAAAAACAAGAAGTAAAATAAAATAAACACATACAAAAAAATTACAGAAAGATATAAAGGTTTGCACTGTAGTGTACAGCCAGCGCTCATTAAACTAATGGATATTCACAGAATGGCTGTACCGTTTTTATACCTTAACTTATCCTTGTCCCCCTAACCCCTCACCCATGAACCCAACCCCCTAGACCTCCGATACCCCTCAGTAAGTATCACGTAACTAACCATCAACTACCCATGTATCTTCTTTCACTAAATCCCCTTTATGGCAGTCATCAAATCTACCTTCGTCTTCTTTTCCAGATACCCAAATGCCAGCCTCCATTTGTTTACAATCCTCCTCTGTTACTATTTGTCAGCTTGGCCATTTGGATATATTCCCCCGGTTTATCTTTCCAGTCTTTAATACCTAGCTCTTCTTTCCCCTTCCATGTTTTAGCTATTATTAATCTAGAATAATAGCTAGATCTGTTACCATTTATTGATCTGCCCAGGAGAGGGATGAGTTCATAATTAGAATGCAGTGTGGCAAGAGATAATGGGCTGAAATGGGTTTTGATACCTCTGTTTTGGTCAATACAATGGGCACCAGCCAGAGAGGAAAAAAATGTTCAGAGTGTTGGCATATATAATAGAGATTTCATGGAAGGGGATCTGACATAACACTATAGATGAAGAAATGTTCCCAGGATAAAATCGGATAATATTATGACTTTGATGTCATGGCCTATGACGAGTACCATAAACAATTCATCATCATAATATTATGACAGTCCCTGTGGCTCTTCTGAGATACCCCGTTATGTGTCCGTGTGACTTTTCCAGAATATTGTAAAGGAATAATGCTAAATGTATGGCTATCCCTTGAGGTCCAGGGTGTGGGTAAAGGTTAGGCAACATTCCAGGAGAAGTTCATTGAAGCTTAGAATTAAGAGACAGTTCAATGTGTGTTTACTGTCAGCTCCAATCGAGCCGCGGATTCTGTGGTTCATATTTTGGGGGTCAAATTTTTGATAACAAGAGAAATACAAAGGCAAACTCCCTCTGAACAAATCTTCCCAAGAAAACCCTGTGATGTGGCTGCCTAAGGCTCACCATAAGTTGGAAGCAACTTGAAGGCACACAGCAGCAATCATTTCCAATTGTCCTGGTTTGGGTGAGACAGCCATGTACACATCTTTGCTTTCCCACTTTCTCAGCAGTTTTTGAAAATATCCTGGTTCACTTTCAGTTAATCTTTGTCTTTGTAGGAGTAATTCTGACTCCCATTTCAGGCTGGAAAGACCAAAGACAAGACAATTCAAGGAGTCTTCATATGTAGAACTATTTAACTAACATGACTCTGTAATTTACATACTATATTCTGTGATATTTCCCATCTTTCCTTTATTTTTCCCCCTTTTTAATAGTTTTTAGGGTTTTATTGTTTTTAATAAACAAAATAAAAACTTATTTGCACAAAAGGACATTTCAAGAAGTCTTGAAATTATAGTAGAACCTCCACTTTTGTGGGGGTTAGGGAAGGAAAATCCCTATAAAATGGGGAAACCATGAATTTTTTAAATATCTATTTTTATCTGATCAGAAAAGTTGCCTTGGAAGATTTGGAGATCCTGCGAAAGAACATACTAAATAAATTCAGGAATACAGCGGCCCCTTAACATTTGTAGTTTTGACTTTTGTGGATTTGATTATTCACAGATTTGTTTCAAAATGTTTTCTCTAGGAATCTTTAGGTCCTCCAGTATGACTCTGTGGTCAACTTCTTGCTAATCATATTGGAGGACCTAGAGAATTTTTTAAAGATAAAACACCTCTTCTGGATCACAGATTCTTAAACTGTGGGTCTTGATCCCAAATGGGGTCCCCTTAGTTCAGTGGTTCTCAACCTGTGGGGCCCTAGGTTTTTGGCCTGCAACTCCCAGAAATCCCAGCCAGTTTACCAGCTGTTGGGATTTCTGGGAGTTGAAGGCCAAAACATCTGGGGACCCACAGGTTGAGAACCACTGCCTTCATTCAATGTTGGGATCCCCTAAAAAGGGATAACAGTAAAAGTTTTCTGAACATCATCTAGCGGCTGTTTCAGACATTCACACAAAATGGTTGTGCAGGGTTTATAATGGACTCTGCAGAAGATGTTTCAGCTGAACTTCATCAAAAGGAAAGTCAGCCTATTTAGCAAGCCTGGCAAATGCTGGTTTGTTATCAGTAAATGTTTGATTTTTATACAAACTCTAGATCATGGATAATAATAATGGTAATCAATAATAATAATAATAATAATAATAATAATAATAATAATAATAACAACAACAACAACAACAACAACTTTATTTATTGACTGCCCTCTCTCCCCAAAGAGAGGGAAAGGTGTGATATTGAGCCAGACTGTATCATGGCATTTTGATTTCATAATAATGTCTTGTGTGATATTGTATCTATTGTTAATTTATTGAGAACTGTTACCTGTGAGGTCTTCAACAAAGTCTGTTTGACAACAAAGCTCCCACACTGTAAACAAGAATCTTAATCTAAAGGCCCATCCAGACAGGCCTTTAACCTGAGATCTGACTCAGTTTTACCAGAGGTGCCCACAGTTTTACCAGAGGTGCCCACAAAGCAGATTAATCCTTGTTTTCTGGTCTCAGTCCATGCTGGAGTACATATTGGTGGTGTGCCTTGTAGTCACCGCAGTGTCAAGTCAGCTTGAAGTTGCATTAAATGGTCAATGTAGATGGGTTCATAGTCCTATTCAGGTTTACTAAAAAATAAAGCCCAATCTATTATATGAGGCCTTTCCTCAGATAGCTTACATATAGGATTGCAACAGCTGCAATCTTATAAACATATAGCTGGGAATAAATTCCATTAGCAGTAGTTAATTTCCAGCAGCTATACATTAGACTTGAACATATAGACACAGGATGTGCATAAGCAAAATAAACTTCTCTGCACTTAATGAAGAATAATAGAAGTTGAATAGAAGAGAAAAAAGTTCAAAATATACTTTGTCCGCAACTTCAGTGAATATTACAAGTGTGGCAAAAACAATAAGGAAGTATCGATATAAATAGCATAGAATCAAAAGTGGCAGATGTTTTCTCTGAGGAACATAAATTAAAACAGGAACTACTAATAGAGAATGCTTCCCTGGATTGCTGCAGGAAAAAAAATATCTTTATTAGTTCTAATAAAATTACCCACATATGATAGTTATATGGAGAAAATAAAAAAAGGTCAGAACCCTTTATATTTCTAGATAAATATACAAAACCAATCGAAACTGAATCCAGACAAGACAGAAGTGGTTGACATTAAGGGTTCTTTCCTGAGGATGGAGATGTGTCAACCAGTTCTGGACGGGGTTTCATGCACCCTGAAAAACTGTATTCGCAGTTTGGGAGTGATCTTGGATCCCTCTCTACAAATGTTAGCCCAGGTAGATGCTACAGTCAGGAGTCCTTACTACCAACTTTGGCTGATATGGCAGCTGTGCCCCTTCCTAGAATTGGAGGACCTAAAGATGATAGTGATATTAGAGGCAAAGCTGAAGTGACGGCCGACAGGGAGCTCTGGCGTGGTGTGGTCCATGAGGTCACGAAGAGTCGGAGACGACTAAACGACTGAGCAGCAGCAGCAAAGATGGTAGTGTATACGCTGGAAACTTCAAGGTTGCACTTCTGCAATGCGTTTTACATTGAGCTACCTGAGCCTGGGAGAGAGTGGGGCCAGAAGGGGGTGGGTCATTCTCAGGTTTTCCTCCTGGCATAAGAACGGGGCTGCTCACCCCATCCTTATGCCAGGAGGAAAACGAGATATGTTTGCGACTGCCCCAATCCTCCTCTTCAATACTCCTACCTCAATATTTGGGCTGTCCTCTTGGCATTATCCCAGAAGGAGAGTAAGGCAGGCAATATCTGAGGATACCCCGGAGGGCTCTCAACCGCTGCATGCCTTCCTCAAGGCGTCCTTACAGCATAAGGACAGGGCTGCTCACTGAGTCCTTATGCCGGGAGGAGGGCAAGACATGCGGTGGCTGATAGCACTCCAAAGGGTTCTCAGCTGCTGTGTGCCTTCCTCCCCCATCCTTTCTGCATAAGGGTGTGGTGGGTCACAGCAGTTTTATGCCAAGAGGCCGTAAAATAAGGAGAGCCTGAGGTAAGCGCCGAGGGGGCCATATCCAGCCCCTAGGCCTTAGTTTGCCCATGCCAGATTTAAGGGCTAACATATTACTTTATTTCCACTTATTCAACTTGTGTACTTAGAAATCTGCAAAAAATTCTCCAGAACTTCCTCAACCTGGGTAAATGGGGCACATACAACACTATCCATCTTTAAAAGTATCTAAAATGTATAGCTGTAGTTGAAGGCAACTGTTGTATCCCAGCCACAGGCTGGCCACGTTCAAGATGATGACACTGAAGGGGACTTGGACTTTGGTTTCCAAGATGGACAGAGGAGGATTCTGGTCTGGGGATTTTGCAGCAGTCTGAGTCTCCTGTTAGAGACATGCAGTTTCACTTTGAGCAGGATGACCTGCTGGCCCCAGAAAAGTCAGATAACGGTCAAGCTGACATTCTTCCTTTGGGAGTTTTTGAGGAGGATTCGACAGTTGTGAGAAATAATGAGGAGGGAACTGGAGAACTGAGAAATAATGAAGGAGCCAGGTGCGAGATAACAGTGGCCCTGAGCTGTCCAGGCAAGACCGTTTGTCTTGGCGGTGCTCTGAGCTTCGCAGAAGTGACCGTTTGGCACGCAAAAGAGAACTTTCGAAAGAATCAAGCTGTGGAAAAAGAAACGCCTTCCTGGGTTGCTATTAAACGAAGCCTGTGCAGACCATGCCCTTTGTCAGAGCAATTCATCGCTTCATCTTTGTGCATGTTTCCCTTGCCAGCGTTTGGAGCCTAGGGCCTTGTTCTGTGCTTTCTAAGGACTACACTTTGCCTCTGGGATTACTTTGCATTCTTGGACCCTGTTTCTTGCTTCCTATGGATTAATACCTTGTTTGGTGAATTACTTATATTTCTGGACCTTGTGTTTTTGGATCCTATGGACTAAGACTTTGTGCTCTGAACTTCATGCTTTGGATTCTATGGACTAAGACCTTATGCTTTGAACTTCATGGACTAACTCTGTACTTTATGGATTATTGCTATTACTTTGCCTTTTGAACCAATGGACCTTGCCTTTTGAACTGATAGACATTTATGCATTATTGATTCCTTTTACCTTTGGACACTTTCTCTACAACATTGAATTATCTTTTGATTGCTTGCTAGAACTATATTCTGCTTTGCTTTAATAAAGACTTTAAAAGACTAGATGTGTGTTGACTGGGTATTCTAGAAAGGTGAACTTAGCCTGAGGTGCGACAGCAACGAATAATGCAAGATAAAAGGATTGATCCACTTGTGGGTGTAGTTGATCACAGTCAGGTGGACTTGAGGCTTTTCTTTTTGAAAATAGAACATTGTACAGTGTTCCCTCACTTATTGCGGGGGTTATGTTCCAGGACCACCCGCAGTAAGTGAAAATCCGCAAAGTAGGGATACTATATTTATTTTAATATTTATGCATTATTTTAGTAGTTATACACTATTTTAAGTCTTTATCAACCAATCATGTGTTGATAAAGTGCCTCCTTCTCCTCCTGTTTTCTCTCCCATCGACATCTCCTTCCTCCCTTCCTTGGGCTGTAAATTGTAATTTTTTATGATTTATAATATTCTTTATTGAAAAACTGCGATACAGCGATTCTGCGAAAAGTGAACCGCGAAGTAGTGAAGGAACACTGTACAGTTAAAATATAGCATTCTCATTCTCATTAGCAGCTGGTTTGCTGCTACACTGACATGGGAATCCCCAGTCACCTCAAGGAATAACTCAATCCACACAAAAATCTATTTAGGGCATCTGCACCTTAACAGTATGAATTATGATAAGGGGAATATATTTTCCAATGCTATTTTTTTTAAAAAAAAAATTGGTCATATTTCTTCACCAACCTAGTGGAGATTCCCAGAGATCTACCCATAGACCAGAATACACCTTCCACCCATTCAGAAGAAGTCCCATTGAAACCTGAAGCTGTAGCCCAGTCTCTGGAGCTTGGCAAATAAGATGTCTGGAAAAAAGGAAGTGAGTCAAAGATATGGTATGGGGAGGAATTGACAACCTCTTGTTGCAGCTCCAGTCCCTGGAACTTGGGGCTTTTCCAAACAGGGCCCATATCCCAGACCCTGTCAGATTTTTACCTGAGGCATCCAAACGATGCCTCCAGTAAAAGCCAAGTAATTATTCAGATACCCCATTAGATGCGGGCCTTCCTGAAAGGCCCAGTTCAAGTGGAGTATGGGCCCTGTGGGGAAAGACTGCTGGGACTTCCGCAGTCCCAGGAGTTGGTCCCCACAGCCCAATTCACTTATTCGGGCCCCAGGTGAAAAAAGAAAGTCCTCTCCAAGTTTAGTAGTTTTTAAGATTAGATCTATAACATTTTGCACTTGGCAGAAAATATTTATTTGCTTCAATAATTGGTATAACAGCAGAAAACTGTTCCTCTTTTCTCTCTCATATCCATATAACTTAGTAACCACATACATTCACTTTAGCTGTCATTTCACTATTTTTCAGAATGAAATCCCCAAACTAATTTTATCACAAAACTGACAAGCAAAAATGTCTGCATGGTGGAACTGAAACCTACATGGCTTAAGCAACCTCCATATGTGGTCTGGGCAGAAGCCAAAAAACCATGAACCAAAGACTAGTCATTCACCAACATAGGTAATATGTTTTTGGAATCTATTATCTAAAATAAACATTTCTGACCTGCATTGCTGGACATAGTACAATGTTGTGGGTTATTTAAAGGAGAAACATCCCGATTTTGTCATATGTGAAAGCAATCAGTAGTATATGGATTTCATAGGACCAGTTTAGGTAATAATTCAGCATCCTTCAGCAGTCAGACTGATAAACATATGTTCAACATCATAGACAGGATGCCATTGCCCATTCGCACAATATTTTCCAGCTCTCACACCATGAATTTTCCTAGGAAAAATTGTCGCCACAAAATTCTCTCTTGAACCAGTAACGGAAAATATGTGAAACCCCCCCCCCCATATGTTGTTGGATTTCAACTCCCAGAAGATCTTGCTACTGCAGCTCAAAAACCTGTGGAGAGTACAACAGGTTCCCTCAAAGTGAGGAATGATGGGAGATGTATTCAAATGACATGAGGGACAATTTAAAAGTCAGCAATCTTGGTGAACAGACATTGCTCAGGAAATATGAGGTTGATTCCAAGACCTGTGGGGTCTTCCAGCTTTATGATTCTTTGATTCTATGATCCAGCCTTCTCCATCCTGATACCCTCCATATGCGTTGGACTACAGTTTTCCTCATCCCTGTCATCTGGGAATGAGGAGACTTGCAGTCCAACACATCTGAGTGGGTTCTGGATAGGGTAAACCTGACCTAACTCCATTCCTTGTAGCTGCAGAACCTGTTTATTATTTGCCAGCAGTAACAGAAGGGATTCAGCCTTTTGATGCCAAGCCACGGGGCCACACACAGACTCAATGTGTCTCTTCACCCACGCAGATACTTAGATATATGTATGTACGTATTATGCTGAATCAGACTCTACGTGTCTACCAAAAAACATACACAATTTGTACTTTCTATTCTCAAAGCTTCATTTGGAACAGAACTATTGAATAAGAGGTGGTTGGTTAGAAGAGAAAGCATACAAGGCTAAACAGCAGTCATAGTGTTTGACCACAATAGTATTCTTGGCTTCTTTCAACTGCTGACTGATTTAAGAGAGTTTTAAGGTTAATAAACTATAGTTGCATATTATTATATCTGCAGCTCCTGCACACAAACAAGGAATGGCATGGAGCCATAGACTTATGATGATCATTCTTGTAATATCAAGACTTCTTGTTTCTTAGAGAACATTTCCCGGTTTGGAAAGTGTGAGCTGATCACCACTATTTCAGTATTGTCACACTCAGGCTGGGAAATGACTCCAATCTGTAATATGGAAGAAGAAAATATGTACAGTCAGAGGGGGAGGGGGAGGAGGGGAAGCTTTAATATGAAAATTCTGGTTCCTTCCCCTCTAAAATATTGGATTTCACCCTCAACTTTGGTTGATACCACTAAACATACAGTAAATTGAATAAAGTGTTCTCATAGTTCCTTTCAATTAAATTAGCCTATCTTGTAATTTTTATTTTTATTTTTATTTCAGACTATGCTTTAGTCTATACCACATAAAGGGGAGGAGAACTGGATATAAATTTGAATTAGTAGAAAGAGCAGGTTATGCACACACTTGCCTTGCTGACATTGGAGAATAATAATAATAATAATAATAATAATAATAATAATAATAATACTTTATTTATACCCCGCCACCATCTCCCCGCGGGGACTCGGGAAAACAGGTTTGAGGAAGCATCCATTTCACAAGTGTCTTACATCTCTGCTACAGAATGCTAAAAGCATGTTACTGGTTTGCTACAGCCTTGTCCTGTCAACAGCAGATTGTTTGATCCAGTGAATGCTTCTCTCAGAACAGTGGTTCTCAACCTGGGGTCCCCTGATGTTTTTGTCCTTCAACTCCCAGAAATCCTAACAGCTGGTAAGCTGGCTGCGATTTCTGGGAGTTGTAGGCCAAAACACCTGGAGACCCACCAGTTGAGAACCACTGCCTTAGAAGAATAGAAATGGGAATTATTTTCATTGGCTGCCTGACTCCACGTCAGCATTCAAAGATGCTCTTAAAGACCATGGAAACCCTTTAGAACAGCTCTAGGGGAAGTACAAGGGGAAAATGTGGGACCTGTTGAAAACTACTTTCTAATAAATGTTTCCAAGATCAAATCAAGCATAAACTCTCACTAGAAGCTAAGATGATTAAACTGAGGCTGACATACTTTGGACATATAATCAAACAGCATGACATTACTGGAAAAGATAAGAAGCCTTGTTTTGCCAACAGAAGCATATGTTGATGAAAGTGACTTCCATCAATGGAGGGACACAACTGGATTTCACCCTCAACTTGTTGGAAAAAGGCAGATACATGTCCATGTTTGGCCCACACAATTTCTTCCTTACAACAACTGATCGCCAATGCATCAGTGGGGAAAATAGTCTACTTTGGATCTTAGTCCAAAAGTGAAAAGAGATGTCTATGGTTCTAAACTGTATTCTGAAAATACATTGAATCTACTGGATAAGCCCTTCAACAGAGGAACTAAAAATTAAGCAGATTCATGATTGTGATAAGTTGTTACTGTTCACAATAATCTTAGGAAGTAAGCAAAACATCACCAAAGAACTACCACAGATGTTGTACCAGAATTGAATGGTTGTGTATAAATTTACCTATCCAAATAAATAGTGAACTTCAGGGATGAGAATAAATTTAAAATGAATTGAGTTGGGTTCAGAGCTACATCCAGTTCTCTTTGCATGAGCCAGGATGGGTGGCCATTAAAAAGGACATACTGTTCAAACCTAAACTATTAAAATACATTTACAATTTATAATTGATGTCAACTGGGTTTATTTATTGCACATATTTATTACACATTGGAACTGACCACTCACCAAAATTTTCCGGGTGGTGTACACGCTGTTAAAAATATGAAATATAGCAATAATACAATAAAACAGTTACCAAAGAAACAGACTATAAAACCAACATAAAATGGGCAGTAGAGAATTCAACATTTCAACATATAAAACCAAATTAAAAACAGAAGTAGAATAAAAATGCATAGGTGTAAAAGTACTAAAACAGTTCTTAAAATTCCTGGGAAAATAAGGACTTTACGGGTGCCAAAAACCACCATAATGGCTGGAATAACTATGCATTCAATGTTACATCCGAAACAAAGAAGTCAAAGAAAGAGAACTAGAACTGGACGCATGAGTGTTCTCATGATTTCAATGGTTGAAAATTAAATATGCATATACTGTATATATTTCAATTACAAAATATTAATTCATTTTGTTTTAATTAGAGAAGCTCAGAAATCTGTCTGTTGGGTTTCATAAGAAAAATCAAGATGTTACAGAAATTGCAGTGTCTGTGAGGAGCAAATTTCAATCAAACAACATTCAAAAACTCCAAGATGATGGCTGAATCTTGTGGGAATGGATCTAATATGGAGAGAAGACTCTTTCTGCACCATTTTGCCTACCAAAAAGAGTTCCATGGTTTCTAGGGCTCTCTTCCACTTAGAAATGAGGTTTAATTGTGATGGCAAGGTGAGAATTTTATTTTCTTGGCAATACTAAGAAAACTGCTTTGAGAAATTAAACATTTGGCACATATCACATTATCCCAAAATGTGGAAATTAAATAAGGGCATTGTGATGATAATTTATTTCCTTCCTTTTCCTTACTTTCCAAACATTTCATGTTGGTGACACACATTTTAGACATTCATCGTTTTGTGACACAGTAGTTTGGTTTTAGTAGCAAACTAGAGATTAAATCAATTCCTTATAAGAGATTTAGGCCCATACATAAATTGTAATAATGAAATGTATGGGGACACAACATATCTTATGAAAATCTTTCATGTATATATATTTTTAAAATCTGATTTGTAAGATAAATACATACATTTTATTTTTTGTCATTTCTCATTACATTTGCGTAACACACACACACACACACTGTAGTTGATACACTGACGTGTCACAGCACAGAGTTTGGAAATCTCTGGTTTATTGTATCAAATTCAAACCTGAAAAAAATTCATGTCACCTGTAGGCGTGAGCTACAAATTAATGAGTTTTAAAACCCTATTTTTGGCCTCTTCTACACTGCCATATCATCCAGATTATCAAAGTTTTGAACTGGATTATATGAGTCTACATTATCGTATAATCCAGTTCAAAGCAGATAATCTGGATTTTCTATGGCAGTGTAGAAGGGGCCTTTTATTATTCTGGGAACAGTGAAGAGAGAGGAAATGCTGGAGTTTTTCAACTCCACATTCCACCAAAAAGTAAACCCTGCATACACAACTCTGTATTTGTATCCATCAGTTAATCAAAATCTTGGAAACTCAAGGAACCCATGTTTATGGAAATCTGGCATTTCTCTCCAGTTTTAAATGGAGCTAAATAGAGCAGTTCATCTCATTGAAGCGAAAGTCTTCTGCCAAGCGGTTTCTGCATTGCTGGGTCTTCTGGCACAAGTCAGCTTTTAGGAATTCATTTATGAGCTTGGGGTTAGCTAGAGACTCTGGAATTCGAATTTATATCAAAGACTTAGTGGTTTATCCTGATAGACCTCTGAGAAGAAATTGTAATCAATTTCCCAAAGTCATAATATGCCGGAGAGACAGCTAGACTGTTTTATGATTAGTTGGTAATTTTTGTTTTCCATCAGAGGGTTTAAGAAATGCTATATCTATGGATGCTGTGCGAAGAAAGGTAGCTTTTAATCACCATTTATACTAGAGGGAGACATTTCTATACTTTCAGAAGGAACTTTTTAAAAAGAGCATAATCTATACTACATTGATGTGATTCATTTGATGTATATATTGGGTGTGTCCACACAATACAATTCAAGCACTTTAATATCATGTCCCCTGTCATGGCTTCATCCTATGGAATTCAGGGATATGTAGATTCAAGGGGAACTATAAATTCTCTGCCAGAGAGTACTAATGTCCAGGATGGGGGACCATCTCTTACCAAACTACAAATCCTAGGATTCTTGGACAGAGTCATAACAATTAAAGTGCTGGGCATGTATGCCTATATAGTATGGATACACCAACCTGTCTTAAAATAACAGATGAAATAAGAGAGATTTAGAAACTGAACACTAATGTTGATTAAATGCTAATGATAAACATTTTAATGTTACCTACTACATCATATTTAGCCTTTCCGCCAAGAAACTTGGTGTGGTGCAAATGTTTAAAACTCTGTACAATGCATTTTTATCTTCAAAACAATCTTGCAAGGTCATTTAGGCTGAAGGACAGTGAGTATAAGGGCAGTAAGCTTTATTTATCAATTTATTGGATTTATACTCTGCCTTTCTCCTAGACTGGGATATGCACACCTAGTAAATTGTATCATAGATTGAAATTAACTTGGTTAATCTAGTTCCTAGAAGAGCTCTGCTCCCATTTTATTCTAAAGGCAAAAGGGACTTCCAGTTTAAAAATATAATAGTTGCTATTAACTTTCAGTGTGATTCAAATGCTTTACCAGGTTAGCCTGAAATATGTTCCATGACAGAAAAGCAAGTAGGCCTTCAGCACGTATCTCTGGAGCCCCTCACAGCACAAAATCCCACAAGTGCAACAAAAATACAGTGGCTATTAAATTTCTGACAATTTGCTACCTGAGGCAACCCGTTTGCTTTATTTCCAAATATATATACATATACATATACAGATACAGATACATATACATCCAACTGGGGGCTGCTGATTCTGCAATCCACAGGTTTTTAAAAACCATAAAATCTTTATTTTCAAGACAGTTTTTGAATTAAATATACAAATACGTTGAGTATGCACCATGTTTCAAAGATGTCTTGGCCTTTTAATCTTTTTTTCTCCTTCCACTCATAGAGAGCAGATCCAAATGCAGTTTTTGCCATATGACCGGATATTTAGCCAAAGAATATTTGCATGAGTATGCATAGCCAAGATCTATTAATTATTCCCTTCATTTACTTGGAAGATTTATCCGTCTAGGAGCTGGCCAACAGTCTGCAAACTTTTTAAAAAATCTTATAAGCGAAAATTACATTTATTAAGCAATGAGCTAAAATCACCCTGTCCTTTCAATGCTACCCTAAATTCACTTTCCTCTCCACACACACCCCACCCACCCCCACCTCGCTGTCCCCTTTTTAAGTTTTTAGAAAAATTCATTGAGTAAATTAAGAATTTGGAGTGTTGCCTGCAGTTGTGTTTGGCCAGTCCTTTGCAGAGGGAGTGATTCCATAAACAAAAGTCAATGGATTCAAAGAGAAACAAAGTCATTTCAATGATTAATCAAGTGTTAAAACTAGTTTAACCTCTCCTGTTTTACAAACTCTATATCACCCTTACTAGAGGAACAAGACACCCGTCTGGAAATCTCATCTGAAATATTAGATTGAGACTCAAAAAATCAGCCAAACAGTGTGGCTTGTAGGGATATCCTGTCAGATAATAAATTGCATTAATCTTGCTTAAATTTTCCATCTAAATCATGTCTTGAGACTCCATTACACAAGGGGAATTTGCCTTGCTTTTAAGGCATTGTGCTACTGAAATGGTTATTAAAAGAAGGGAAGGAGAAAAAAGATAATGACTTTCTTGTTTTTCCTCAAATGACTCCCCACCCCACCCTGGTAATATTAAGGAACCTATATTAAATATTTTGGCATTCTTCATAGAAAGTCTGGTTTCTGCAGCCGACACTTATGTTTTGTAATAGGAGATAAGAAGCCGGCATGCTCTGAACACTTGAGAAATGGTTTTATATTTATTTACATTTGCTTTTTTCTTGGCAAGAAATCAGGTCCATGGACCAAAATAACATATACACTTTCCCAACATTCTCTTCATCTGGCCATTCAAGATACAAAGTTCCAGCTACTCAGAGTGAGGGGAAAGCCAATATTGCTCCCCTAGGATTTTATTAGGGATAACTGAAAACAAATGAGAAGTTTGTAGGGTCTAAAGCATTTTCCATCAGCACATGCTGACCATTCTATGAAATAAAAAAATGTTGAAATGGCACAAAGAGCCTCATCAGATGGGGTAAATTTAGCACCCTAGGACACCTTTAACCTGTCTTGGGGACAGAGTCCCGTGACAGCCATCTCTCGTCGTCATTGTGCTGACTCCAATGAAGCCCTCATGGATCCTCTGCAGAATGGCAACGTTTCCCACATCTGATGGGGACGTATCGCCAAGAGGGAGCTATGCGTGGGGCAACAGATTTACCCCACTGCCCCTCACTTTTCACCGCGATGCCAGGCAAAGTAGGATGCTTCGCCTGGCCTTTCTGATGAGGTCAGACTTAAGACCTTCAAAATCTCCAGATTAGCCCCGTGGTATCTGTGTCTATGTCTTTAAGAAGCCTGACAATTTATGGTGGCCCAATGAATTTCATAGGGTCTTCTTAGGCAAGGAATGCTCAGAAGTGGTTTCCGATTAATTCCTCTGAAATCTAGCATAAAGCACCTGGTATTCTGTGGTGGTCTCCCATCCAAGTACCAGCCAGGGCTGGCAGCTTAGCTTAAAAGATCAAATGGAATCTTTAGAGAATTTATGAGTGACCAAGATATAATTGCAATACTGGAAACCAAGCAGAATTAGCCTATAATTTCCATTACTGTCTTATAATCTGCAGCTCAAAAACCCTTCATCCATTCAGACAGAATGCATCTTGATCTACAAAGACATAAGCATTATTTAAAGCAACTTCATATAGGCATATTAAAAATAGAACAAGGGGAGGGGAATCATGTTAATATTACTGCTAGCTGATTTTTCAATAGGTTTTTGGCACACCAGCCTTTTGAATGCTCCGACACATGTTGAAATTCATGGTTCGCCACATCCTGGAAAACCTTTGAAAAGGGTTGAGCCAAGACCACCATCCTGAATTGGTCCCTGGGTAAAGAACCTTTTCTTTTCTTCCCTTTTTTTTCTTTTACAGTGAAGAATTGTTCCATGGATATGGATATGTGCGCATTTGGATGTTACCATCTTGTCTTTTGCCATCACTATTTGAGAGAGATGCAAAATCCACAGCCATGACTAAAATAGCTTTTTTCTCTTTCTGTTCCTGATTCATTTCTCTATTTCTATGCATCCTGGGAATGTTGTGCAATTTGTACCAAAGGCACCCAGTCATGGGCAGGAGCTCTCTGGAGCTCCATGGCCATCCACTATGGTGACAAAGGATATCCCCGGTAATTCCCATCCACTTTTTACTATGCCACTGAGTTGGCCCAGCTGTCCACACTAAGTCCAAAATGCAGTTCTATTCCAGAGATTCAACATATTATGAGTGGAAAGTTTCTGTGCATTGTGTGGATATCCAAGAGTGAATCTTGATCGAATTTGGAGTTACTGAACAGTGTAGAGACAGGCCCTACATCTTTTTAAAGATGGGTCTTCTTTGTGGACAAATCAAAGTGTGCATAACAGTAGACATTTAATGTTGTAACAGTTTACATCCAATGCAACAAAAAGGAGTTCTTTCTTGTCATTGTATTACTTGAAGTGATCAGAAATTAGTCCACGATGCATTTGCTTAGTTAAAAATATTTCCAAACCCCTCTTCTTCCAATGTCAAAGTCTTGAATAAATTTTATCATGACAATATAAATGCAATATAATAAAACAGCCAAGATTGTTATAAACCACAGAGCACATTGAGTCAATATTACCATTTAAAATACCCTGGCAAATGAATGTAGTTTTCAGCTGGTGCCACAAAGATTGTAGTGTTTGACCAACTTCCTTTAGGACAAATGTCCAAAGTTGTGGTACTGCTGGAAGAAAGGCCTTCTCCTTGAAAGTACATTGGCCTGAATCCAACTGTTAATCCCAAGTAGACTGAATGAATCAATGAACCTTTCATAAGTATTTCACTCATCAAATTCCCATTAGTTTAACATCCATACTCTGTTTAGGATGCAGAATTGGATTTAAGCGTCCTTTCTGACAGGAAAGGGATTTCTGTGAAAGTTCTTAAAGCATGGCCAGACAGGAATGTGGATGGAAGACCCCTATTTGTTTGTAGCAGATCCACAAGAATGACTCATTCCTGGGCACCTTCTACACTGTCATATAAAATCCAGATTATCTGCTTTAAACTGGATTATATGGGAGTGTAGACTCATATAATCCAGTTCAAAGCAGATAATCTGGATTTTCTGATTTGATAGTTTGGATTGTTTGGCAACAGTGTAGAAGAGACCAGAAATATCTTGTGCTGAAATTCTACATTCACATTTCTGAATCACTATTTTCAATTCTGACTCTAATGGGTGATCCATAGGTTCTTGTGAAAATATGTAGTTCCTACAGAAATCTGAGGGTTTGCCCACAGATGTGAATCGAATGAAGAGGCACCAAATTAGACTGATGAGAGAAAGCTGTGTGGACAGCAACAATTGAGTAGAAATGATATTACAAAACTGGTTTGAAAAGACCTCATTTCAAATACCTGCCACCTTTATATGGACTGCAAAATGGTTTCCTAAATAAAATGAAACATTCTCTCTCCCCAAATCTGGTTGAGAGATCCCTAAAATTACAGGTGTGTCGCTTGTTGTCAGAGTTTCCAATATACTTGGCAAAACCACAGATTCAAGAACACCAGTATTAAGATTATGAAAATTTTCTCCAGCATATGTTACTGTGATTATGTCCAGGTGAAATTACTGAAATTATCGTGGGAGTGAACACAATATAACTAGCAGAAAAAAGAGGCAGATTTCAAGGCACTGAATGGAAGAATGATTTATTAATAAAAAGTCCAGCACATTTCAGCCTGCATATCTTCAAAGGCCTTCTTCAGGGGTCATACAATACTATAAAAAGAAACAACACATGAATACACAATAAACCAATGTATAATTTTCCAATGTATAAAAACTTACTACACTTGTACACTGCCTGTGGCCTGCACCTATCTATTTAAAGTATAACTTTAGAAATTTCTGGAGCTTGAATGTAATTGAGAAATACACATTGCTTCTTTTTCTTTTTCTTTTTTTGAGTATCTCCTGATCTAAAAAAAAGTATTCTGCCTCAGTTCGCATTTCTTCTTTTTGTCCAGTAAATGGTAGGAGAATTTCAGCTCAAAAAATTTATGAAGATATATTCCAAACAGGTATGTACAGCCCATAACTAGTGAACAAAAGTTATAAGGATTTCATATTTTGGAAGAATGTACTTACTGGTAATTGTATTACTTATTTATAGATTATCTCTATGAGTTTATTTCCAGCAGGCCTACCCAGTCAATTACAATGTATGAATTTTAACTTTACCTTTTTTAATATTGGTGTTAATCCTCATTCTATGTATTTTATCTGTGTATTTTAATTATGTTGTAACCTGCCTCGAGCTGTGAGGAGAGGGAGGTAACAAATAAAATGTATTATTATTAGTATTAGTATTATTACTATTATGCCTCTGAAAAAAGCCTTTGAAAACATATACAGCCTGCAATATGTTGGGCTTTTCATTAATAAATCATTCATCCATTCAGTACCTTCAGGTACCTTCTATTTTCCGATTATTATGTCAAGGGACCTCTTCACACGGGGCAAAAGTGCTCCGTTTTGTCGCCTTCTTGCATGGTTTTGATGAGGCCTGCCATGCACCATCACATGACACACGGCAGATCCCACCCACTTTTCTCCCAAAGTGGAGCCGAAGTGCCAAAAGTCACTTTGCTCTCCACTACGGGGAAGAAAGCGTTGTGCGGGTAGCTCCAATAGAGCTACCCACACTTTCCTCTTCTTTTTGCAGTGTGATAGCAGAAAGGGCTGCAGGGCAACTTGCATTGCCATGTGTTGCCATCCTATCTGCCATGTGATGGGTGTGGCAGATAGGATGGCACCATGAATTGCCCCATGTGACTTCCCTTTCACTGGCAAAAGCCAACGAGACAGAACGGCCCAGCTGGATCGTGTAAGAAGGTGGCCACATGAGCTCTATGGAGAAACTGAGATATACATGAATCTGATATATAATGTGAGTTGAGTGGATGAGCTGGTAAGAATATATAACTCATGAAGTGATCAAGAAAGTGGTCATACTGAGCAGGGTCTACCTGATTTTACATTAATGTATGCAGTTGGCCCAACCAACCATAACTTTAAAATATCCAGGAGGGTGGGGAGATTCCAACAGGTAAAGCTTGCTGTTCATCATTTTACATAAAAGATGACATTTTACTACACCATATATTGGGACTCAAGCATCCATGGATATTCATATCCACTGTGGTCCTGCAACCAACTCCAATGGATACTGAGAGACCACTGCATTATAATATTTATAACCATGCTGCACAAATGCACACACAGAAAGTCGTGCATTCCCACTATTTATTGATTTGTCTTTTTGTCTTTTTTCCTAAATTGAGCATATAAAGCCATTGGTTTCTCTGCTTAAAGTACTACAGTTTTATGTGTTTTTCCTGGTTAATAACTTTTGTATTTGACCACACCTTTTTAAACACCTTCTCACACCTCACAAATTCACACAAATTTTCTTTATTTTCATCTGTAAAATGTTGAAGGCTATGGAGATGTATTCTTTGACTAGTAGCCCAATACTCTTAAAACTCTAGAGATGTACAGGAATTGTTCATAATGTTAGGTAATCTCAAAATAATTAATAAACATTCTAGCAGTGACCAGAGTTTGCTCTGGACTTTGACTCTAGGGAGTTACTTACAGGGCACATGTTAAGTAGATCTGGGTTCAGTAAGAGGTACTCCATTTCCTTTTCTTTCATTTTCCCTTCTTCCTACTACTCCTGATTTACCATAAGGAGCATAAGGAGCCTGCCTTACCATACATTAGCACATCATGGTTAAATTTACGCTGCATAGCTTAGCTTATCCTGCCAGCTGGGGAAATCAACAGAGAGAAAATAAACATAGCACCTCATGATATCATTTTACAGAGTTACTTTCTGAGCGTAGTAACCACATATTAAAAATTAATTGCAAATAAAAAGCCATTTGCGTTTTATTGCAAGAGCTAACATGTTGGGAGGGTGCTCCATTCTTTCCACGCATTTAAAAAATAGATTGAGATTTCAAAAGTTTCCCAGAGCAATGGCCAGATTATGGACAAGTCTCTCTTACCAGCAGAGGACACCTCTTCCAGGCTCTGTTTTGGCAGACAAATGCCACTTTGTTTCTCTTTTTTGTTCTTGTTAATGACATTTCCAAAATGAAAGATTGATTGATTGCCTTAGAATCTGAGAAGGACAAAAGCAAAAGCCTGCCTTTCAGGTGGCCAACCAACTAAACGCCAGTAGGTCATGAAAAATAGTTGGACCTTTCAACTGCACTTGTTTAGCCGCTTCTTGTGTTCCTCAGTAAAAGATATACAGGGGATTGCTTCTTTCATAGATCAACTCTAGTTAACAGCATTTATATATCCTTAACCAGCTATGTAACAAGTAGCTGTGGATGGTCCTCATCTCCATGCATTTATTCAGTCTTCTTTGAAAGCCATCCAAGTTGACCACCTACATCTTATGGCAATAAGTGCTACCATCTAACTGCCTGTTATGTAAAAAGTAAGGATGTCTCTCCCATATCCACAGGGCATGCATTCCTAGCCAGACTCTGGTAATGTGAAACCATTGATTCAACTGAATGACCTCAAGATTCCTATAAAAGTATCCTCTCTAGGATGATCTTAAGGGATTATCTTAGTTTGATTCATTTTTTTAAACACTTTTTTATTGTTTTGTAGTGTATATAAGAAGTAAAACAGACAATAAAAACCCAAAAAAAATGGGAAAGACAAAGAAAGAAACGAAAGATATACAAAAGAGTAATCAGGATTACGAAATGGTATACAGTCAGTGCTTGCTCATTAAACATGTGAAAAAACAAAATTAGCTGTACAGTTATTATACCTTAACATTTCTTATCCTTCTAGCCCACCGGTTCCCAACCTGTGGGCCAAAAATTAGGTCTGCAAGACATGCTCAGGCTAGTTTTTTCTTGGTGTCTTCATGTTTAGGCTTGTTCCTTGGGTTATTTGGGGTATTTATTCAGAAAATTGCATTGGATAGACCACATCAGCTCTAGATTATTAAATATGGTTTTCTGTGGGCGATCAGATGGCGACTACTGGATGGCATATGTTCTGTATCAGAAACTCAAGCTGATGTGGTCTATCCAATGCAATTTTCTGAATCAGCACCTCAAATAACCAAACCAAATCTAAAGTTGACCAAAAGCTGATTCATAACTTTTTTGGTACTAATGTTGGAGAGTGGTCCCTGATCAAGTGTTCCCCGATCAAAAAAGGTTTGGGAACCACTGCTCTAGCCCCAAACCTGTGAACCCAACCCCCATGACCTCCAACACCACTCAATATGGGTCACATAACTAATCAACAACTACCTATATGTCTTTTTTCACTAAATCCCCTTTATGGCAATATTCAAATCTACCTTTGTCTTATTTTCTAGATACCCAAGTGCCAGCCTCCATTGGTTTGCGAATTCTTCATTATTTCCTCTTCTGCTAACTATTTGTCAGCCATTTGGATCTAATCTACTAATTTATCTCTCAAATTCTTAATAGTTAACTCTTATCCCCCTTCCATGTTTTAGCTATTATTAGTCTTGCAGCAACAAAACAATATTGCCAAATTTCTTCATCTCCTAAGCTAATACACCATCTTAATAGTCCTAATAAGCACATTTCCGGGTTTTTCTTGACCTTTTTGTTGATCATATTGTTTGTTTCTTTTACCACTTTTTTCATCACTTTTTTCAAAATTCGTGAACTATATTACAGGTCCACCATACATGGAAAAAGGATGCCTTCTTCTTTTTACATCTCCAGCATTCCTCTCATCCTGTTTTCTCTATTTTGGCCAATAACTCTGGAGTTATGTAAGTTCTATAAAACATTTTAAATATATTTTAAAATAAAGTCAAAGAGATTTTTTTTTATTCATATGACTTGAGGGAAAGCTTTTTTCTACCTATTTATTCTACACGATGCATGATATTATATACCTCTGTCTTTTTTTCCCCAGTTCATCTTTTTTCAAATCTAAACAGTACCAAACAATATGTTTCCAATCCCTTCTTCATTTTGGTTGCCTTTTTCTATATCTGCTTTCTTCCTTTTCTGAGCAGATTGATTTTTTTTTTCATGTTAGGAGCAACTTGAGAAAGTCGCTTCTGGTGTGAGAAAAGTGGCCATCTGCAATAACGTTGCCCAGGGGGTGCCCTCCTTGTGGGAGGCTTCTCTCATATCCCCGCATGGAGCTGGGGCTGACAGAAGGAACTCATTCATGCTCTCCCTGTGTTGGATCCGAACCAGCAACCTTCAGGTCAGCAATCCAACCTTCAAGTCATCAGTCCTGCTGGCATGAGGGTTTATCCCACTGCTCCATTGGGGGCTCCAGCAGATTGATGAGAATATGAAGCAAATACAGGGTTGGGGAGCGGGGAATGTTATCAGCTCATACCAGGGGGTGATTGTTCTTATTTATTAGTCAGATTCCTTAGCAAGTGTCAGAGTTAATATCACTATAATGATATATATCCAAGCATGGAACAAATCTTCCACAAATGAAAGTAACACATCAGCCTTTATGTGCTTAAGAGGTATAAAATGCCATAAAATGTTGCATAAATGCCATTTAGTATTTATGTATTGAGCGTGTTTGACTCTGACTCAGACTTAATTAAGGCAGTGGGATGTAGCTTGATCCTCCCCCTAGACTGCTTGAGTGAGATCCAGAAATAGCAGAATTGTCTCATAGTTAAAGAACCAATCTAGAGACACATAGGTTCACTTTCCACCTCTGGAATTTTGGCAAGCATTTCTTATCCCACTGGCAAGTGTTGATGGTTATGATATCAGACTGGCTCCAGGAGGAGCAAAACATGCTTCTGTGGCATGGGTGGGCAACTTTGGATCCTCCAGAGGTTTTTCACTTCAATTTTCAGAAATCCTAGATAGATAGATTGGCATTAAGGGATTATGGGAATCGTAGTCCAAAATATTTAGAGGGCCATAGGTGCACCACTGGTGTTACAGAATAACTTGTTGTAATGAGACTTTTGTCCTATGCATTCTTGTCTGGGAGGATATTCCAATAAGCTGAACATAACTTTTTATAGTGAATCTACATGGAAAGGCATTTATATTGTAGAATGGATGCTCTTCGTCTATGCAGTATGAGGACGCAGATCTAGATGTGGACCACAGGGATGGGGTAAAATTTTGCAGCTCCTGTAACCCCATGATGAGATTTCACACTGGATTACATCTGCTATGTTTAATTTCAATAGGACATAGGAAAGTAGCTGCATGATTTATATTGGGGGGTAATATGTAGTTTTCCTCTTCAGTGCCTTTGCAAAGCTTAGAAGTAGAGAGCAAAGATAACTCTTCGCCATTTGAGAAATAAAGATATCCTTCCTCAAGCTTTGGAAGCTCTGCTATTAAAGCATATAGAAGTTGCTCGAACACAGCAGCTCCTTAATGTTCTTTGCAGCTCATGTAGACAACTAGCACTTTGTTTCCAATTTCAGTTGCATACTTTTATTAATTTAAATGTATGCATACATTCTTCCCCCTCCTGAGAGCTTGACTTCCACCACAATGTTTTGGCAATGGGATTGGCCAAAGAATCTGTTGGAATATCTTGTTTACATTCAACACTAATTTTAAAGAATCCACAAAGGCAGCAGAATTACTTTTTTGTTCTTGGTTTGGAGGTGGGGCTAGTCCTAAACAGTAATTTCTGGATTTGGCTAAGAAAGCTAAAGAAATCATAAAGCTGTGTGAATGGTATTATGGATTAAAAATCTTATATCCCTATGTTCAGATTTTCTTTTGATGGTCTGTAGTGAAACTGGGAGAATTGAAAGGTGGGAGAGATTCTTTTACAATCATTCATACTCTTAATTTCCTGAAGTGAGGGTGTTTTTTCATACTCACAGGTTTTGGTTGGAAAAACGGTACCTGTTTATAGACTTAGTTCACAAATTCAGCTTAATGGACCGTGAAACCCCAGAGACATTTAGTAAGGGCAAGTCACAAGGAAATGTACCTCACCAGAAAGCATACCTTGATAACTTTTAATGAGTTCCCCTCTCGCCCTCACCTCCTATTGGCTCTTGATACATTGGCTTTTTCAAACGTCTGACCAGCTCCATGTGCTTTGGAAACCTCTTTGCCAAGCCCAACAAGTCTTTGAGGGGATCATTGATGAGTTCACATATTTTGGCTGCCCCAACTTATTAAACAGTCTCCCCATAGGATGTTTTTGTTTTTCAGGCTATATTCCCCCAAAACCTGATTTTCTTGGACAGGGAAATTAAATGCGGGTGGGCTTGGTAATACTTCAACTTTGGAGGGTTTTTTTCCCCCTTCCTACCTGGACTACGTTCTCAATAAGAACACAGGAGTTGCTCAGACTAAAGCTCCAAGACCTTTTCACCTACTCAGTTAAACCTATAATTCCCACAATTTACAGTGGAATTGGATCCATGGTTTTAGTGGGACATTTTTTTGCTTAGTTTCTATCAACTAAAAAACCTGTGATGCTTACTAGAAGTCAGCAAAAGAAGTGGGGTCAGTCAGCAGTGGATCCAAGATTATTCTACTTTTTCGTGCCCATGTAAACTCATTCTAGTCTGGATCTGAAAAGGTATAATAAGGAAAGAGTTTACATGGGTAAGAAAACACAGAATTACCTCATATCCACTGCTGACTGACCCCACTGCTGTTATCCACCTCATATCCACTGCTGACTGACCCCACTGATATTCCTGTAAATATCACAGGTTTTTTAGTTCAAACCAACTTTGCCCAGTTTCGGGCAAAGTTGGGGGATGCTCTGGAGCTTGCAGGAAATTCAAGAATATGGCAGGATTATGAAGCAGTCTGGACAGCTGGTTCAGGTGTGATTTAGAGTGATCCACTGTCCAGACTGACACCATGGCATCACCTTTTCCTTGTGCTGAATACTGCTCCATCAAAGCTCCTGGCTATCGCAGCCCATGACCAGGAAGATACGTTAGGTTAGCACCTTCAGCACACTCCTGAAATTAACCATGAGCCTGGATGCCCAAGTTTCAATGGAGGCTAGGAAAAGCAATGCACACTTAAAAGTAGTATGACAACAGCATCCATTCATGGAGATGTCAGATTTGCTTATGGTGACTGCATTCTGTTTTGAATGATGTGAGGTGTCCTGCACAAAGCTTCAGCCGGTCCAAAACGGTCCAGCTAGACTGCTAACAAGGACACAGAGCTTCCCTCACTGCAACAGATCAACTGGCTACTGGACTTTCTTTCTCCCTGAAGAAAGAAAAGTTTTAAAGAAAATACAATAACTAAGAACATGTTTAATACCAATTTAGGTTTTCCCACCCATACAAAAAACATCGCACTGAGGAAGCCAGGGCCAAGGTAAGAAAGGATGTGGTGGGATGAATTTTAAAACTGGTTTTTATTTGGTTTCCACCCTACCACACCACATTCTGCTTATAACTATGGATACTGTGTTCTGTGTAATTTAATTTTTGAGGGGAATATCCTCAAATCCTTGTGATAGTACAAGAATAGTATTGCAACAGACAGCCATGGTAATGTTAAGTTTGATATATCAACCATAGTTCCACAAACTTTGTCATTCAAGTAGAAATTAGCCATCCTAAAGATAGGGTGCTAATATGTGTGTGTGTGTGTGTGTGTGTGTGTGTGCACGCTCTCACATTTGCAAAGCAGCATTTTCACCCCGACTAAAGAAGAGGGGCTAGATTATGTGATCTGAGAACCCTATTTGAAACAATATCTAATACTAATGCCTTTTTCATTTTCCATGCAAGAGTTAATAGAAGGCTTGTCTATACAGGAATATATATATATATATACACACACACACACACGCCTCATTTTCAGTATTTTAGGTACATACAATGTTTGACCAGTTTCACGGCGAAAGGACTTATTTCAAGTGTTAAAATACGTTATTTAAAAACTCACTTAAAAACTGTATTTTTATACAAATGTCAGGAGTGGCATGGAGTTAAAGGGAGTGAGCTAGTTGGAGGTCAGGACAGATTGGCATGTGGTTACTTAGTCCATCAAACTTTGTGTGTAAGTATCATCATTTTTTTAACATTCAGCAATATTTCTGCAGGCTAGGAGAAAGCATTCTTTTGAAACTAACATGTCTACGTAGCCCAGTAACTTGTGACATTCACATGTTTTTTAAGGAACCTAAATGAATTATCTTAATTATTTCTGAGATATGAGAAAGTAATGCATTTCTTTTTAGAACTGTAAGTATCATGGTAACCAACCACTTTAGGGAAGTCTTAGTATCATAACGAATTGCAAATAAGTTTATAAAAGAACTTTTAAAAAATCCAGCTGTAATCTAATGACAGTAGCAACATGCTTTCAAATATATTTTGTGCTTGCAAAATGTAGATTACATTTACTAGTTTCACATATTAATAAAAACTCTAAATAAAAACTTGCCCAAAAGTTTGCCCAAAAAGCCTAGTAAGCAGCAAAAAAATCCTGTCCAAAATTTAATTCCTTCCACAAGTAGATAGTAAGGATAGCAACTGAACACTGTCAGCATCTGTGTCCCATCCCCACTGGATGCTACAAAAGAACAAAATATATCCAGATTTAAAATTTATTTGCAGATGTCAAGGAAAGAGTGGTCCTCATCTTAAATATTACCTGGGGAACTACTTTCACTTCCTTTGACTCATCTTACTCGAGCACTGAACAAGATATAAAAGCTATCCACCTGACCTAGAGAATTTGCAGGTGCCTCACACATGTCACTTAGATTAGAAGGGGTCACACTACCTTTGATTCTACTGCTGTTCATGCTCATTTCCACAGTTATTCTGAACTCTTGTGAAAAGACACTTAAAGCTTAACACAAAACCCCTCTGCTCCCAGTGAAATGTCACTAAATAAACAATCAAGAATACACAGTTCTTGTTGACCATCACTAAAATCTAAGAAGGAAAGTTCTCCTCGCCTTACTACTTCTTTCTTTCAAGAATGAGAAAAACCTGAAAGAACTATAGGTGCAATAGTATTATTAGAGGGGTTCAAGGGATATGGGCTTTACCAGGTAATCGCAATTTTTTGTGAAGCGTTTTAGCAGAAATGTATTCCATTTCATTAAAAATATCCCTGACATTAGAAACATCAGTGGTTTTTTGTAAACCCAGCTTTTTTCTTCCTCTTCTTCCTCTTCTTCTTCTTCTTCAATCACACAGTCGTTTCTGACTCTTCGTGACCTCATGGACCAGTCCACACCAGAGCTCCCTGTCGACTGTCACCACCCCCAGCTTGAGCATTAGCTAAAACTCTTTGCTAATTTTACTTTTCAGATCTTCTAATGTGCAGGCATTCTAGTCAGAGCTATCCAGTTATTATGATGCATGCACTACTAGCATATGCCAGGTTTTTTATAGTGGATTTTTTTCAAATTTTCTAGACTTTTATCTACAATATTGTGATATGGTTTAGAATGGAAGGAGATCCATAATAAGTTATTGTATAGTGATGCCACTGTATTGGAGTTTTCTGGAATAACCATTTAATTCTTTTCAACCTGCCAAATTTCAGGTGAAAGGAGAATTGCAAGTACTGATAGAAGCATGGGAATAGCACAACTCCTGGCATATATAGTTACCAAAGCAGACTCTGGGTTATATAAGGCAGGCATGGGGAAATTTCAGCCCTCCAGGTGTCTTGGACTTCAACTCCCACAATTCCTAACAGCCCATGCCTGATATAAGGGATGTAGAAGCTGTGGTCCTCTAGATGTTGCTGGGCACAATTCCTATCATCACTGACCATTGGCCATACTAGATAGGATTGACAAGGGTTGGAGTCCAAGGACCACTGGAGAAATCCCTTTCCCAGGTTATTACTGTGAGCAAACCTTCCCCCCACCCCCTTGCCTCTGATGTTTAAATTTTTTTCAAAAGTGTCTATTAAATATTTCTATTTCCCTTCAGAATTTTAGGGAAACCATAGTGAGATATTCCTGTGAGCCTCAAATTGTCTCCTTTTCCCTTTTACTCCAAGAGCTTTTCAGAGTCTTCCCATTCTTCATTTTCAATGAGAACATTCCTTTTTTTTCTTTTCTCTTTGGAGTAGACTCATTTCTGTTTTTACACTGTTCCAGGAATGTAGCCACAGGAGAGCAAGAGGAACCCCAGAAGAAGGCAGGAGTTCAATTTTAAACTAAAATTATAATTCATGAGGAACAGCTGAACAGGCTATGTGACATCTCATTTATGTCATTCCAGAGGCTGTCCTTTACCAAAAGTATACCTGCACTCCAAAATTTATAGTCAGTCACACAGCTGTCTCCCTAAATCTCATCAGCCTCAATGGAACATAAGCATGCTCTTAAACCACTCTTACTATTGTGTGCATATGTATGCACCGTTAAGATGCTTGTTGACTTAGGGACATTTTCCCACCAGCTTTATAGAACCGAGGCTATTTGTCTGATCTGCACCTGCAAAATTCTGGGAAATGTAATTTAAGGAAGCCGAAGAAGTCTCTGGCTGAGAATTCCAAAGCCCTGAACTACATTTCCCAGAATTCTGCAGGAGCAACTCAAACGATTGGCAGAGGATGCCCTCCATTCTATAACGCTGGTGGGAAAAAGTAGTGATCCCATGAATTTCATAGAGTTTATTTTGGCAGGGAATGCTCAGAAGTAGTTTTGCCAATGTCCTCCTCTGAAGTAGAACCTGCAGCACCTAATCTATACCATCCTGCTACTAGCAGAGATGGCCCTGCTTAGCTTCCAAGAGGAGGTGTAGTCTGGTGCTATTAAAGTATTCAGACCTTACTGTCTATCATACCTTCTCAGTTTTTTCCATATGGCCCTTAACATATTTGCTATGAAACTAACCTGATGGCTCATGTTCTATTTATGATAATCAATAATCCCAAGGTCCTTTTTACATGTATTACTGCAGAATCAAATATCTATACCCATCTGATGACTGTGCACTGATTTTTGTTGTCTAAATATAGAATTTTGCATTTGTCTCTACTGAATTTCATTTTATTAATTTTGACCAAGTCTTCTAGTTTATCAAGCTCCTTTTGAATTGTGCTCCTATCTTCCAGTGTTTTAGTAATACCTCTTCCAGTTTCATATCATCTGTAAATCTGATAAGGGTTCCCTCAACCTGGTCAACTAAATTATAAGCAAGTGTAGAGTTTCAACCCCAGGACAGAACTCTGTAGCTCTCCACTTGAGAGCTCCTTCCAGTATAAAGCATAGCCATAGATGACAGCTTTTTGAGCATGGTTATAGCCCCATCTGAAGGTGCCTTCATCTATTCCATATTTAGTCAATTTGCTAGTCAAAATATAATGGAGGATCTTATCAAATGTTTTGCTGTCATTGAGATAAATTACATCCACTACATTCCAGCTATCTACTAATCTGGGGAAAAATCTAAAATGAGGACACTTTTGGTCCCAAGCATTTCAGATAAGGGATGCTCAACCTGCACATGATCATTTTTCCTTTCTACCTCCTCCTTAACTTTACTGTGCTTTTCCAGATGTTTCTGCTGTTATAACTCCATTTGTCCTCAGCATACTTCCATTACTGCAAACTAAATTCAAAGTCCCCTGTATTTTAGTTTTCAGCCTTGGTGGTTGCATTTTGTAAAACATCACCCAACCCCCTCATGAGTTGAAGAGTGAACTACACATAACCAAATGTCATGAATCATTTGGCCTCTATTCTTGTTCAATTAAGCAGTAAAATGGAATGGCTAATGTTTCTATTCATGTCTGCAAGCATGAACTGTCAGAGCTCTACAGAAAATCAGACCTCCTTAATTTGGGGGTTCACACTTGGAAGAAACAGTGTCAACTTGCCACTGCAGGAGTTTCAAGCCATTCAGTCTTGAGAATTTTCCTCTAGCCTTATCTGTAATAAGAGAAATGAAAAAGAAAGGGGGAGGGTGCTGGAAAACTTCTTTCTCAGAAACAAGCAGATGTATCACAACATTTTTAAACAACGATAGCAATTATTTATTATATCAAAGTTATTTGATGTTTTATTTGGAGTTCTGGCACCTTTTTAAAAAGGGTTTTCATAATACAACAGCAATTACAGTCATCAAAATGTTCCATAAAAGATACTGAACTGGGCGGCCTGGAAGATGCTTCCCATTCCCCTCCTTCATAATGAACGTACATTGCATCACAGGGTGGTTTATTTTTTAAAGGACCTCAGGAATGTAATGATAGTCAATGTAGACAAGGAAAAATTAATAGAGAGCAAGAGAGCATCACTGCTCCACAAATTCCAGTTATAAAACACTCCTCTCTGTTAGGCAGAAAAGCTTTTTGTGTCTGAGGATTTGAAATAGACAATTTATCTGATGCACTAAATCACCAATGAATAAAAATAAAATTAAAATTATCTTCACTTTTGCTTTTTAAAAAAGTAATCTGAGGCACTGTGTATAGATATTAAGCCTCATTCTTAACTGCAAAAAACCAACCACATATTTCAAAATATCCTCATACGCATGCCTTTGAACTAGGGCTGCCAGAACAAAACTGGAAATGAGTCTTACACCCTTAATGGTTGTATAAAAGAAGAAATTTCAGTGCATGCTGCTTGTCACACAATCAGGTTAACTACATCTGCTAAAATTATGAAACATAATACATTTTAATTTTTATAAAATAATAATAATTTTATTCTTATACCCTACCACCATCTCCCTGAAGGGACTCGGGGTGGCTTACATATGAGACAGAAAATCCAACAGACATAAAAGCAAACAATCCATTAAAACAAAACCACCACTAAAATAAAATAAGAACATCATAAAATACAACAATCCATATAAAACACAATTAAACATAAGACCAGCAGCATTGAGGCTCCATCAGACAATGCTAAAAAAAAAAAAAAAACACCAAAGACTATAATTACAAAAATGGGTGTGACCAGGCTATAAAAGGGTAGGGCATGGGATAGTGCAAAACAACTTAACATAGGGCCAGGAGATGAATAAGGTGCAGAGAACAGAGTACTATCCGGCGGCCCAAGGACTGGGCATTTATAACTAAGGACCAGCCGTTCTCAAATGCTTGCTGGAACATCCAGGTTTTCAGATCCCTGTGAAAGCCCTAAACGGTTTGGGACCCACCTACCTTCGTGACCGTATCTCCTATCACAAGCCTACACGATCCCTTCGTTCATCAGGGGAAGCTTTCCTGTCCCCACTCCCCATATCCCAGACCCGCCTTGTGGGAAAAAGGGAGAGGGCCTTTTCTTCTGTGGCCCCCCGATTGTGGAATTCTCTGCCCGCGGAGATTAGGCAAGCCCCCACACTAGCAGCCTTCAAGAAAGACTTGAAAACATGGCTCTTTCGCTGTGCTTTTGGAGAGTAACCATTTTATATTTCTTTTCCGTTGCTCCCTCTAATATCTATCCTCCAGAATACCCCACTCCCTTATGACCCTGTTCACTTTGGTTTTTATTTTTATGTCTTTCTCACCCCGAGTTTTAACTTAATGTTCATGTGGTCTGCCCTTGTTTTCATTGTCTCCTTGTTTTATTTTGTAATGGATATTATTTATTGTATTGCTTATTGTATTGTGATGTGCTGTTCTTTAATATGCTGTTTACATTGTATTGTTTTGGGCATGGCCCCATGTAAGCCGCCCCGAGTCCCCGTTGGGGAGATGGTGGCGGGGTATAAATAAAGTTTTATTATTATTATTATTATTATTATTATTATTATTATTATTATTATTAAGGAGGACAATGTGGGGGCTTGCCTAATCTTCCTGGGGAGGGTGTTCCAAAGCTGAGGGGCCACCACCGAGAAGGCACTCTCCCTCATCCCCACTAGCCATGCCTGTGACGGTGGTGGAAGCGAGAGGAGGGCCTCCCCAGCGGATCTCAGAGCCCGCACTGGTTCATAGGGAAGATGCAATCACAAAGATAGGTGGGGCCTAAACCTTTTAGAGCTTTGTAGGTCATAATTTGAACCTTCAATTGGGACTGGAAACTTATGGGCTTGGTATACAAGTTAAAGCTTTATATACCAATAAGCAATCTAACAACAGGAATTGCTGGAGTTGAAAATCTCATTCCATTTACTGGACTAGAAAGAAACTAGAGAACCATAACAAAGGTGTGGTTTTAAAATATTTATTTCAGTTGATTGTCAAAAATTAAGAGGGGGGTGGAGAAGAGAGAATGAAATAGCCTTCAATGATATATCATGCAATCGAAAGACCTGAGTTGATTGCATGATGTGTTCTGAATGTGGCCTATTCTTAAGGTTGTGTCCAGTTTGCTAGGTGTCTTATGGAGAAAGACATATATTTCTATGCTGATCTTTATGCAGAACATGGAACAGTTTCTTTGGTAGAATACAAGCCACCATGGCCAGAGGTACATGGGATCAGTACCCAGTTGTGTTACTATAGAAAGTGTTAACTTATTCATTCTGAACTTTCACTACAGCATTTGGCTTGGAGGATCATTTATTCCTTAGGTCGTTGATCATATGTTTATTATGAATGTGTTCCTAAATCTGTTTTGCAATGAGGATATGGAAGTTTATACCAGATACAGGCAGAAGGTAGATTATGATCTACTGGTAGATCACTGGGACATATCAAGTGAACTGGGAAGACTCTCCAACTTCCAGTAGTTCAACAATGCTAAGGAAAATAATAGTCTTTTAAGATTGCCGTAAGTGCCATGTCTCTACCTTAACTTTTACAAGGTAAGTGTTAATTAATTGCCTTTAGGCAGAGATTTGTTTAGCCCTGTGGGACACATTCCGAGTTGTATAATATCTCATACTGTGTCTACACAGGTAAAGACAACTCGCCTTGCAGCTGCTGTGGGATGTTTACATGACCACAGCAGAAGTGTTGCTTCCAATCATTAATCCAGAAAAAGGGGAAATGGAAATTGTTCGATAGTTTTTGACATATGGACATCTGGCTCAGGCTGGATCCATACACCAATAAACCCATCATTCTCTCGCCAAGCAGAGCCTTTCTGGCAATGTTTCTTCTGCTGTTCACATGGCTGGGTGCCCTATTGTGACTTCATCAGAAGTGACATGACCAGTAAGCATCTGTAAGGGAGCTGTTTTTGGGCAATAAAATAGTGGCATGGCCCCAATGTGCTGTTGGCCTGGCTGGCCATCTGGACACCAAAAGGGCTCCAGGAATGCTCCCATGCTGCATCATGGCAGCTCTGGAGCATGGTTCTCCAGGTTATTTGGGAAATTGTAGATACAGTCTGAGACCTAGGGCCCTTATAGACAGGCCCTACATCCCAGAATCTGATCTGTTTAACCCAGTGCATACTCACTGATCTGGCAGTAGAGACTCATATAATTCAGTTTAAAGCAGAAAATCTGGGATCAGATCCTAGGATATAGGGCCTGTCTGGAAGGGCCCTTAGATTGGTATTGGTAATATGCAGTGTATACCTTATGAAGTATGGTAGTTAATTGAATCCCTTGTTCACTCTCACCCCAGCCCAATGGACTGGGGTGAGAACCTAGAAGTTCTTGGGTGTGACAGGGCACACAAAGAAGTTCTCAGATCTCTGAAACCTGCTTATGCCTGGTTGTCGCATCATCATCATGCTCACTATTAGTGATCCAGTAGTAACAACAACAAAAAGTTCAGTGGCTCCCAGGTTTGATATCATGCTTCCACCTTCATTTCTGCTGATTTGTTCAACAATGGTTGGAATTAAAGTTCAACAACTGTAAGGGACCCAAGATTGGAATCAGATCTTGGTCATTATGGATCATCTTTTCTACCTCAGGAATCATTGTCTGAAATGGTGCCGCCTTAGATGCAGAATGATTTAGAGCTCCTATGTACATGGCTGTGGTTTTAACTTTAATTTATGAAGGAGTAACTTCCCCTGTGTTCTTTTCCCTTACCAATTTTTTATTTTACAGCTATTTCCCCAGTTCCCCTGTAAAACACCAGCCACCCTTCTTAATAAAAGTACCTCCTCCCCCCAAAGATAAAATGCAGAGAAAGCATAAAGTTTAAAGTATTAATTTAGGCTGAACTCCAGCAGGAAACGCTTGTTGAGCTTTCATTCATTTCAATGGAGTTTGTGCAAAAGCACTTTCTGCTGGATCATGGCCTTAAATGTAAATATACATAAATCATATTTAAATATAATTAAATATAATTAATCATTAGGAATCATCATTTAGTATTTTTTCACATGCCTAAGTTGGATAGGCACTGTGTAGCTGCATAATTTACACTTACAACAGTGATGTCTCCCTCATTCCTCATTCCAGCCAACAAACCCATTTCTGTGTACTTAATCAGACTATGCTTTAAATCACACTACATAGTACTCTTTGTGGCAACGTGCAATGGCCAAAGCATATAAAATATGGCGAGATTTAAGAAGTAGCAGCTGAACCAACAATATATTCTCCTGGAAAGGAGACATTAAATAAATTGTGGATGTTTTTTGATAGCCAATTAAAGTTCCTTTAAGAACCCTGTTGCTTTTGTCTACATACTTCAATCCAAGCTCTTGGAACAAGTATTCTCATCATAAATATTTCCTAAATTACCAAGGACTTAGCAATGAATCGTGTGTCTTGCTAGAAATATTAACCAGGACATTCAAAAATAAGTCTAAGCCATTTCTTCTAAGGAAGTAATATATTTAAAATGGCATTGAATATCCACAGCAATCTTAATTTCCATGGTATTCACATAAAGTATACAAAATACATTTATAGAAGTTTTCCATGTTACATTCAACCCCAAAGAGAATCCCTTTTTAAAAATTTGTCCAAGAACTGAAAGATTTTCTCATTAAAATACTTAATACTTCCCTTGTACAGACCAAATTAGTTATTTTAAATCATTTGAGTTTTCAAGAATGTTTTTCAGTAATGGCAAGAGAAATGATAATGAAGACAAACTTTTCTGCTTATCCGGAAGGCACCAGCAACTATCAACTTTTATGGAAATTGCATTTATAATTGTAATTACAATGATGATTATGGATGAGATCCATACCTGGCTTTCAATCAACAGAAGGTCTCCTTCTGTCCAAAAGAGGAATCCTGATGGATCTCTCCCGAATTCTTTGATCAAGCACAGAAGAAAGGAATGAGACAACTTTTTTTGACTCCTCAGTTCTCCTTTTTGGAATCATCATCATGTCCCAGCCTGCTCTACAGGGTCCCAGACCCTTGGGGAAAAATGAAGGAGCTGAAATATGCTACAAAAGCAAGACAAAACAACAAAAGTTATCTCTTGCTTTCTATCAGGCTCCTCCAGGCAACATTCTACTAAAGAAATTATTCTGCCCAGAGGAGTGGAAATGGGTTCCCAATCCAAAAATTGTGTGCTTTCCGTCTTATAATAATAATCCCCATCCAAGGACTGACTCCTTTTGCTGTATGTTAATTGTTGGTGTTTGTCTTCAAGACATTTCTGACTTATGGCAACTCCAAGGGGTTTTCTTGGCAAGATTTGGTCAAAGGAGGTTTACTCTTGCCTTCCTCTGAGATGGAGACAACATGATTTGCTCAAGACAACCCAATGGGTTTCCATGACTGAGAGATAATTCGAGCCCTCGTCTCCAGAGTCATAGTACAAAGCTCAAATCACTACAACACGCTGACTCACTATGGAAATGGTTTCACTTTTTAAAAAATATGCAGACTTTGGCCATGATCTTACATCAGAATATAGTTTCACCTGTGCAGTTCCCTGTCCTTCCCTCCCTCCTGTAGATGTCAATCCTCAAGTGGGGCTGCTGATGCTGCTTAAAATTTGGAAGGGGAGACAATTCAGAAAGAGTGGCTGAATAGACCTTGATACATGAGGCTCAAGCAGGGTCTCTATCAAAGAGACACCTAAGTGATAATGTTAGATGCATTCTAGACATTCTGGAATATTACAAGGCTCATAATGAAAAACAGGTGGCACTGATTTTCTTAGATGCTGAGAAAGCTTTTGATAATGTATCTTGGTCATTTTTATAGGTTGTCATGGAAAAGATAAACTTTGAGCCAAATTTTCAAAGGTGGGTTAAACAAATTTATAATGAGCAAAATGCATAGATGAAAAGGTCTGCAGCATTGACAGCCCGAAAGGAGAGAGGAGGGTTTCACCCTCTTATGGGTAGAATTTCAGCCAAACGTGCTGTTATTGTTTCAAGCCTTGCCAGTTATACTGAATGATACTCCATTTAAACAATGGCAAAAAAGTATCAACATTTATTTGACAACGGAAAGAATCAAGGACCAGATTCAAAGTATTAAAGATGATAAGAAAAGAGGAGGAGTAGGTCCTCCTAGTTTCAAAACCTTCTATCATGCATGCTGTTTGACTTGGTTGAAGAATTGGTTATTCCTGAGAAATGAATGTTTACTACAACTAGAAGGAGAAGATCTGAAATTTGGGATTCATGCTTATCTTTGGTATGATAAAATAAAGACAAACTCTAATTTTAATAACCACTACATAAGAAGATTGCTATTACAAGTGTGGAATAAGTATAAGAAAAGATTTTACACCAAGAAGTCCTTAATGTGATTTCCACATGAGGCTTTTTTTTATAAGGGAAATAGCCCTGAAAGAGAAATTGTTTACTTATAAAGAATTGTTGATATTGGACAAAAACCAATTTAGAATAAAGACGAGAGAAGAATTACTGTCTGAAGGCTTCGCAATACAATGGTTTGCCTACAGACCATTTTTAGAATAATTCAAAATGGACAAAAATTATTTGGATTTGTACTTGATAAACCTGGACTTCAAATTGTTTTAGATCCTGAAGATGATCACTCAGTTAAGTTGTATAAATGTGTAAATTTATTATGATAATAAAAAAATTATTAAGGAGAGATCTCTAACCAACTTTAAGAAATACTGGGGCCCATTCATTGCGTTCCTCCAGCAAAGATGGGGTCAAACTTCCATCACTGTTTTTTTGGACTAGAAGAGTGTTATTATGTGGGGAAAGGATGTATCAATGGTTCTTTTTCATTTAATGTGCGTAAAAAAAATTGAGAGAATATAACCATCAGACAGAGAATGTAAAGCCCTTAGATTAGATAATGTAGATTGTATGTAGTTAATAATTTCTGATGTATAGAATGTAGAATCATAGAATCATAGAATAGTAGAGTTGGAAGAGACCACATGGGCCATCCAGTCCAACCCCCTGCTAAGAAGCAGGAAATCGCATTCAAAGCACCCCCGACAGATGGCCATCCAGCCTCTGCTTAAAAGCCTCCAAAGAAGGAGCCTCCACCACGGCCCTGGGGAGAGAGTTCCACTGTCGAACAGCTCTCACAGTGAGGAAGTTCTTCCTGATGTTCAGGTGGAATCTCCTTTCCTGTAGTTTGAAGCCATTGTTCCATGTCCTAGTCTGCAGGGCAGCAGAAAACAAGCTTGCTCCCTCCTCCCTATGACTTCCCTTCACGTATTTGTACATGGCTATCATGTCTCCTCTCAGCCTTCTCTTCTGCAGGCTAAACATGCCCAGCTCTTTAAGCCGCTCCTCATAGGGCTTGTTCTCCAGACCCTTAATCATTTTAGTCGCCCTCCTCTGGACGCTTTCCAGCTTGTCAACATGTAGTAGTAGTAGTAGTAGTAGTAGTAGTAGTAATGTCTTAGCCTGAATTGCCTCCACCCACCGCCACTTCCCATAGAAGCCATTTCCTTGAGAGCTGCCTGTGCAGGACAGTTTTGGAACAGAACACAAAGGCATGAACCCTTGAACCCTATCTGAAAAGGAACATACATGTGTGCAAGCCAGGTTTATGAATTCTCATGTAACTTTACAGGGCACTGGCCTTGATCCGCAAGCTCCAAGCAACCCATTTCTCCAATGTTTACCTTCCTTCAGAGCTATAGTCTTTTCCCTCTTTCTGCCACCACCTTCTCTGGCATAGTTCTGTGTGAGGCATTTTAGATAAAAGCCTGAATCCTATTGTCAGTGCCAACTAAATCACACCCATTGAACCAGCCATTCAATTGTATGTCAACGGTGATGGGAATCTCATTGATTAAATGGGTCTTCTCTAGTCAGGAGTACCAGTATATATTCAAGACAATATTTCCAAAGTGTGCAAAGATCAGAGCCTTGGAAACTGCCCAGTTCCCTGCTTTGCTGCACAAAAAATCCAGAACCAAAGCCAGTGCTGTCATCAGGCAGAGTGAATTGGCTGCTTTAAATTGTAGATATTTAGTGTCATGAAAACAGCTCCAAATTCTTACTTGTTTAATTTGTTATTTATTTAAGGTGTTCTTTAATTTACCTCAGTCAAAGCCCAAATTACTCTGAAACAGCTCATTTCAGCCTTGGTTTCAGTGAAACTTACATAAGTGTTGACTTAACCAAATACCCATTGATCTACAATGCCTAACAGTTGGATTTAGGCTGTAGTTTATAATTTGCAGATGGAACTAAATGAAGCGCCTCGATCCATTAAAATCAATAATTCTGCCACTGATGACTAGAGTGTGGATTGCAGCCCAGCACAGAATAAGGTGGCATTCCTCAGCAAACCAAAATTGCATCAGTTCAAATCTTTCAAATGTTAATTGGTAATTTATACTGACAGAAAGCATCACTTGAGCCAAAGAAGCGTCTTTATGACTCTTTCCCATCTCCTAAATGAAAAGAGATTTTTTTTCCTACACAACAGATGGAAACTTCGTGATCCCAAAGTCTTTATATAAACTGTATAGCTTGTATATCTAAGAGCAAAAAAAAAAGTTTTAGAAAATGGATGAGTTAATACTTCTGAGTTAAAGTCAAAAAGTGTATAGCTTCAAGAAGGGTAATACTATAGATATATACATTTATATAAGAAGATTCATTATGAGTAGATTCTATGTGAATGATAGATAATTAAAATAAATATTTACATATATATTACTAATCTACTAACAAAACAAATTAACTTTAAGATATGTAGATAGTTGACTGCCACCAAGAGTAGAAATTAGTTAATTGATAAAATAAGGAGAAAGAATATTATCCAGAGCTGGAAGAGAAGAAAAGAAAAGAAGGGACAATATAAGAAGTTAAAAGAAATTAACGTGGATCCTGAAGGATAATCTGTTACTCTTGTTAAAGAAAATGTCATAGTTTGCTCTTTGTTTCTTTTACTTCACTTCCTCCCTGTATTAAAGTATATTTATAAAGATACTCCCTCCCCCTCTATATCTTTGATGATACAATAGACTCATGTGTAGAACTATTTAACTATCATGGCTTCATTAAAGGAGGAAGTTTACGCACAAAGAAAGCTCTTCGGCAAGGAGATGGAGCGACAGCACCCCACGATGGCCGGAACCTAGCACAGCCTCCAAAGATGCCAAAAGATGGGAAAGCCTATACATACCTCTATCTGTTGTCTGTCTTGTCATTGTTATCATCGGCATCGATTATTTCATTTTTTGAAAACAAAATAAAAACTTATTTCCAAAGTTTTTACTAGAACGCATGGATACAAATAGAAGTACCTCAGAAAAAATGGACAGAATCTCTCCAGCAAGAGCTGTTCAATAAGGGTTGACTCTGCTTATTTTCAAGATCAGGATCTGGTGTTTGCGTGGTATTTAGTCTGTCTGAAAGATGGGTAGGAATAATAAATTGACTGAGTAAGGAACAACTTCCAGCTCAGCCAAGTAGCTCACTGGATGGCATTGGACCAGATACTTCCATAACCTACTTCACAAAATTGTTGTGATGATAAAAAATATATCCCTGTGTATAAAGAAATTGTAAGTAGCATGGAGAGAAAGTATATTTTCCAGTAAATATATTTGACCCATTTTTATAGATTATAGTGATAAGGATTATGGAGCTTCTTTCCAAAAGTCAGACTTTTGGCAAGCAACTGCATTAGTTTTAATGGCTAGGTGCTCTACTGGTATGTAGTTACAAATTAAATTTAAATAGGCTTTTATACAGATGTTTTAAAATTGCTTTTTAGTTTAATTGCGTTTTAATATTATAACTTGTTTGCTTCTATTTTAACGTAGGAATTTTTGTATTTAATATCTTATTGCTGGTTTGCTTGAATTCTATTTGGGATATTTCACTAATATTGAGAATACGTTAATTAATAGATAAAGACAGTTGTAATATTATTTAAGTTATAATACTGTGCAGGCAAAGGACCCATTAAACCTAGTGGGACTTATATCTGAATAGAATATTTAGGATTGCACTGTTACTGCAATATTTTCCCTATTGACCCATCCATTGCTATGCTAAAAATATATGATATCACAAATTTATATCCATTGAAGCATGAGGGTTGGGAAACCCTGAACATCTGTGAATTTTTTGAGGGAAAGAGTATGTCTAAATACATTTAGGATGAGTAAGTATCTGTGGAATCCACAATACAATAAAACAGTGGCCAATATAAAACTGAAAGACCAGGGTGAGTGAGAAAGAATAAAAATTATTTGTTATTGTGGATCCCATGATTATCACTCTCGATCAATGAGCCACGCACCTAGCATGTGTTTAACATTAGCTTCAAGAAGATCAGTCCTAATTTCTCCAGGAAAGGAGTTTCAGAGAGTGTACAGTAAGTGGACGTTTATTTAAAAAGGGCAACCTCAGTGCAGACATATCACAGTCTTCAGGGATGCACAAACAATTCTGCCTCAGTGGAACTAAAACAATGCCTTGTATTCACAAAGATTACAGGCACTTCAATATTGGGGGATAGGGAGGGGAAAGAAGGGGGTCTTGAAATACAGATAAATTGGTCTTCACCCAGTGCCATTCCTTAATTTACAGCGGTCTTTAACATCGGAGTCCAATTGCCCAGGCACTCATAAAATGAGAAATGATGAATATTCAGGATGTCTTCTGAATCCATTAGGCAGCTGAGGATGAAGTCTCCATATGTACAGCTTGGGTTGCTTTCACATGCTGTTGGAAAGAGTGCCAAGATGGCGTCAGAAAGAGAAATGATGCTTTGGGTTGTCAATGGGGAGAGAGTGAGCATGAATCAAACCTGTGGAAAAGGGTGTCAGACTGAAGTGCTATGATTGGGAACATAAAAAGATCATTGTGTGGAATCTGTTTTTCAAACTATGGCAGCTTTTCTGTTACAATGCTATTAAACAGATATCTTATGAAAGGCTGCCCTCCCATTAGTCAGCATGAAGACACTGTCTCAAGTGACAGATTTGAGGCATCATGAAAATAAAGAAAAAAATTCAATTTATTATTATAATTGTATTTGTACTCCTGGGGAGACAAAGATACACAGATGGAAGTATATGTGGGCTATTGTGGTTTGTTTCTGCTTTGTCTCTGCTTTGCCAAAACAATTTTGTTGTTCTTGGGCAATAGGTACAATAACTTTAGGGACTAGATCGATTATGGTCCTCCAGAAGATGTTTTTGGACAGGATCTCCCATAATCTTTCACTATTAGCTATAATGGTTCGGGAGTTGTAAGATTAGAACATACAAAGGGATACAGTTGCCCATTCCTGGCATTCCACTATAGGCTGGCCCTGTAGTGACATTAATCAGAGCATTTCAATCCACTGATTTCCACAGCAAATCTAGCAATGGGGACAGATTGGAAATGTTTTGTTTATATGTCTCTCTCTCTCCCTCCAGTTTTAACTCTGGAGAAGTGGATCTGTATTTGTGCTGTAGCCTTATTCTCTGAATAATTAGGTTGCAAGGGTTTGGTTCTCTTTGTACAAGGCCACTGTGTTTGGTGATATTTATTATCATTATCATTATTAATATCATTCAATCATTCTAAACATAATTGCTACTCTGCTGTTGAATAGGCATGCCCAGTGTGGAATACATCTCACCATGTTAAAACAGTGGATGTGAGTCTTAATGAGACATGCTGCATTATCACAGGATGTCTATGCCCTACACCACTAGAGAAATTATACTGTTAAGCCAGTATTGTACCACCTGACAACCATCAGGAAGTAACAGCCTGTAATGAAAGCACCAAGGCATTGACAACTCTGGCCCATCCACTGTTCAGATATCAGCCAGCATGCCAATGCCTTAAATCAAGAAGCAGCTCCCTAAGATCCACAGCGATACTCGCAGGAACATCTCAGCAAACGAGAATCCCAAAGTGGCAGGCTAAAACCCAGAACCTCAATCCATGGCTGATACCAGATGAGAAACTCCCCTCTGGTCACAAAGAAAACTGGGCAACTTGGAAGGGGCTGAACAAACTGTGCTCTGGGACTGCAAGTTGCAAAGCCAATCTTAGGAAATGGGGCTACAAAGTGGAGTCCATGGCATACGAGTATGGAGAAGAGCAAACCACAGACAACTTACTCCAATGCAACCTGAGCCTTGCCACATGCACAATGGAGGACCTTCTCACAGTGACACCAGAGGCACTCCAAGTGGCCAGCTTCTAGTCAAAGGAAATCTAGTATAATGCCAAATTTTTAACTTTGTGTTTTTAAAAACATTATAACTATATCCTCAATTTACTTCTGACACCATACATACATACATACATACATACATACATACATACATACATACACACACACACATAATTTTCCATCATAATTGGTTGGGTTGCTATGGCTGACCTACTCAGGCTCTAGTAGAGCTGAAATTGGACCACCAACTCTCAAGGCATTCCTGACAGGTATAAATGACTCCAGGTAAAACAGGGAGAAAGAATTAATCAGAACACAGGGATTTATATTGTACAAATTACAAAGGAAGGCTGCCTTAAAATGTAGGCTTCATTTTATCCCTTTCCAAATGAGAAGCAGAGAGTATTTTTTGTTAGCTTTTTTATTGTTCATCTGAAATAGCTCCCAAAAATGTTATGGCTGTGATAAAACATTTATGATGGGATGAAAAAATGTGTGTGTATGAGTAATACAGGAAATGAGTGAACATGCCTTCAAGATGCTTAACATTTTCTTTGCTCAGGGAAGGGTAGAATGTAGATAACGTGTTTGTTGGCAATGGTGCTCCTCCAGTATCTAGTTTTATCCTGCATTAAAAAATCAAAGTCTAAAGCCAAAAAATGCTGGGAGGGGAATGACAGAAGAGGATGCACTTGAACTAATGGCAGGAAGATTTAAATAGCACACATCAGCAGAAAAGAATGGGGAAACCTACAGTACACTGACTTCACTGATACCCCATTTATCAGCAATTACTGACTCCATTAAAGACAGAGTTTACAGCAGACAAGAGTAGCAGAGCCTAAAATATGTCCCAACAGATGGACGGAGAGTGTCAGTGATGCTGTATTTCAAAGGCATGTGCATCTTTGTTATCATTGTACATGGAGTCAGAAAGACAGAGGAGGGAAAGAATGGACTAAGGGCCAGCAAATGATTTACTTGACCTGCATGGGCAGAACTGAGAGAGAAAACCTCATTAATTCCCTGGGTCATTCTGGAAGACATTAATTTGGTTTAAACTCAGGACGTTGGGAGATTTTCCAGACATGCGCTAGGAATTATGAAATCTCTATAGCTGGAGGAAAGCATGTCCAAATCACTTTAATCATAAATCAAGCTGACTTTGTGAAGAAGGATAATATGCCTAATCAGAGGAGTTATGGAACTTCTTGTGCTTATTAGACAGCAAATATGACAATATTTTATATAATTATCAGGCTGGGTTTACTCTTCACAACTCCTTTTGAATTTTATCTTTCTCTGCCATCTTGCCTGAAATGAACTGGAATAATATGTAGAGAGCTCTGTATTACTTAGTTATGTACTGACAACGTAAACACAGGGACCAAGTTTTGCTAAAGTACTGTACACTATCAATGTCCTTTTAGGGTTACAGTTCTATATTCCAGTAGAGCAGACATTCTGTTGCCCTCCAGATGGTTTTGCACTGCAAATCCCATTAGCCCAGTCATCACAACTACTCTTCCAAGATTATGGAAAATGCCAGATCTCAAATCTGTCCCACACTGTAGAAAATTCCACTGACACTTTGCCATTCACCATAGAGGTTAATCATACAGACATGTGAACTGTCTCTATTGAGAAGTATTTGCTTGATTCCGCAATGAACATTATATAAATCCTTCATAATAGTCAACAATGCTTCTTCCACACATTCAGGGCACAAAAAAAGTGATGGATGAATACACATGTATGAAACTGTTATTATCAATTTTCTGAAAGCATGCATTTGTTAACTGGCATCAAAATGTTTTGAGTCTCTAGTCACCCAGCACAAAGCATAACTTAGATCCATTTCACTTTTTCAGAAATTAAAAATAAGACAGGCTAAAAAAAATCTCTACAGTGTTTCTGTTTAACCAGAGCTTGGAGAAGTCCCTTTTAAGATTACTACTCCAGAGTTCCCCAGTCAACAGAACTATGGTCCGTGTTGGCAAGGGAATTCTTAGAGATTCAGTCCAAAAAAGTAACCTTTTGAAGCTTGTTCTTAATGTTTAAATAACTAGCACCTCATCAACACATCAACAGTAAAAGAATAATAGGAGTACATTTCATCCATTGGCAAAACCACAGCTGAGGATTCCTTGCCTAAGAAAACCCTATGAAATTCATAAATCAATAGACAACTTGAAGACATGTACACATGCATACACTCGGTAGTGCGACATTTCTATAGAAATGTATCAATCCAAGTCAAATATTTTTGAAAATTGTAACTCCATTTTATTGATTTTTTTTTTAAAAAAATCATACCCATCCTTTCAAACATTGAAAAACTTCACTGACTACTTTATCACAACAAACCTCTAAGGCAGTGGTTCTCAACCTGGGGTCTCCAGATGTTTTTGGCCTACAACTCCCAGAAATCCCAGCCAGTTTACCAGCTGGTAATTTCTGGGAGTTGAAGGCCAAAAACATCTGGGGACCCCAGATTGAGAACCACTGCTCTAAGGCATGTTAAGCTGAGAAAAAATAGTTGGTCCAAGATCACATGAGGTTCATTCACACTAGTGAATTGTAGCATGATTGTTCACTTTTAATTGCAATGGTGTCATTCAATGGAGTCTAGGGATGTGCAGCATAATAAAAGGCATTGAGAATTATCTGTCAAATTACTCCAGGGCCTCACCAAACTACAAAGCTCTTAGTTCCATAAGATGAATTCATGGCAGGTAGATTTCTATGGAATCTTGCACTTAGTAGCTTGGTAAGGTTCTAGAGTAATCTTGTTTAGAATCTGAATACTTCTTCCTACACTGCACATCCCAGAATAATAGCCATAAAATCATGTAGTTTGCATGGGTCACAATGAATATTAACTTGCTCTTTTAAGTGCAAATTGTCATAAGTTGAACAAGGACACACATTCAACATCAACTAAATTATCTTGGAATAGCACACATGGGGGCTCTAACAGCAATCCATTCTTTATAACATTTTAAGATGGTCATCATCTTTATATTATTATCAGAGAAAAGGTTAACATGAAAACCTTCAAACATAACTGGAAGGGATCTAACACTTGTACCTTGGAGACTTTATTTACCGTGGTAAATGCCATCCTTTGCAAAATTGCACCCCATTGTGTTTAGAAAAGGTTATCTCTTCTCCCAAAAGAACATGCATTAGTACCTTTCATTTATTCAGCATTGGACACTCCCTATCAACAACAGCCTTCCTAGAGGGGAGAAAGTAGCAAATTAATCTTAAAAAGAGACAATTTAAGGGAGTTGGACTACAAGTTGGAGTTCATTAGGAGGCCATAAAGCGCTGTCTGTCTAACATGCTATATTCCCCAGATACTACTCCAGAAAGCAAGCTTGTCTGCTTAAATAGACCATCACCATGGCTATAAAAACGAAGTAATTTCTGAGATTAGTTATTTGATATTGTAGCCTTATGCAAATGATCATTACTCACATAGTACAGGAAGGAGAAGTGATCTAGCCCCTTCCCCTCCTCACACATTTCTGCTTTCTTCACATGAAGAATGACACTTTGTAAAGAAGAGATCCTCTGCCACAGTGGAGACTCTTTAGATGAATTTCCAGTATTCTGGATTGTGTCAAAAGCCTCCAGGAAATGTTCCCCTCTTCTCCACATGTGAGAACAAAAACCATTTGTGGAGAGCATAGGGCTAGCACGTTCTCCTTGCCCATTGGTTAAGGCTGTATACATAATAAATAGATATATGGGATGTGGGGACAAATCACCCAAAGTTACACTATAAAATGTTCTGACCTAGTCAAAACTGCACAAAAACAAAGCCTGATTTCTTTCTGGACCAAGGTGTACCCCCAGTTTGCAAAAAGACAAACAAAAAGAATAACAAATCTCAAATACATACCCAGCACACCTCCAGTTCATGAATGTCTAATCCTAACCCAAAGCTGAACCAATAATATTTTCTTGCCTGAGTTGAAGGTTAAGCTGGAATCCTTCCCAAAGTCTAAAACATTAATAGAAAACACATTTTTGTTTACTCAGTGTGCTCAAAACCTAATCTGTTTGCCTTAACATTAGGTGTAAGTAAAATCAGGTTAATTTCTTAATAGGTCCATAGTTGCTGGTCATTCAGAATCACTGTATTGACAGAGAACATAGTCTCTAATACTTTGATTGACACCACTTTCCGCAAATGGCATATCTTGTTGTTGGTGTTTTCAAAAGTACACTTTGGGGAGTTTAAGTATTTTTCCCAGACTAGGACTCTGAGTTTCACTGGAAATTAAACATTGGCTATGATTGGTGCAGTTTTTAGTCTAGAAAAGGTGACCATTAAACATGCAAAATTTAACAATCTATATAACTACATTTTGGCATTGATTGTTTATGTATCTTCCCTTCTTTCCATCCCTGGTAAAATGTATGCTACACGTTCACCTTTCAAATGTCAAAAAATGTATGAAAGAAGCATGTAAAACATAGAAAATGACTTAAACATATATCTTAAATTGTCTCAAAATTCCCCTTCAAATCAACATTATAAAATAATTAAAGATATTGCATGTTACACTAAAACTGTTGACGCCATTAAAACTTTTCTAACTCTGAAATGTAACTTTTGTTCTTCTCACACTCCCTCCCATATACTCCATACACAGAAACTGTCTGGACTGGCAGTTGAAACTGCCTTCATTGCTACTGACAGAAGAGTATCTATTGCCACATATGAGAACAGCAGAGTCACTGAAGGACAGCTAGGAAAGCTATCTTAAGCATCTCATAGGAAACACTGAAAGTTGCCCATCATAGAGTCTTCTATGACATATTTCTTATACTGTATATTTCTTATACCCTAATCTATAAACCACCTGGGGCTGATTTCTATTTTACACCCCCAACCAGCTGCCACAATCATGAAGCCCATTTTGTTGTGGGAGATTTCAATAGCCATAGCTGTGTCTGGGGCTATGACGAAGATGATAGAAATGGCGAAGCAGTTCTAACGTGGGCCGACAACAGTAGAATGAGCCTCCTTCATGACATTAAATTACCACCATCATTTAATAGCGGCCGATGGAAGCGTGGTTATAACCCTGATCTGATTTTTGTAAAGGAAAGCATAAGCCACCAATGCACCAAAAGGGTATTAAACCCAATAACACAACACACAACCCTAACACACAACACAGACCAATATGCTGCGTAGCATATGCAGCTGTAAGACCGAAAAGTGTCCCATTCCGCAGAAGATATAACTTCAATAAAGCTAACTGGACAAAGTTTACAGAGACCTTGGAAGCTGCTATTTCTGTTATAGAACCTTCTATAGAAAACTATGACCTGTTTGTAGAAGCTGTGAAAAGATCCTCGAGGCTCTCAATCCCTAGAGGCTGTCGCACAAGCTACCTACCAGGCCTAAACGAAGAATCACTAAATCAGCTACAAGAATATCTCAGATTATTTCAAGAGAACCCATACAGTGATGGGACTATAGCAGCAGGCCAAAAACTATCTACAGCCTTAGCTAATGCTAAGAAAGACCGTTGGATAGAGCTGCTTGAGAACCTGGACATGTCCAAGAGTAGCCGAAAAGCCTGGCAATTGCTGAGACGCCTGGATAGTGACCCTCTGGTCAACCCTGGACACGCGAACGTGACACCAGATCAGATAGCTCACCAGCTAATTCAGAATGGGAAAACCAACCGCAGCAGAATAAAGATGAAAATCAACAGGGTGCCAGAACTTGAAACCCACCAGTTGTCTTCTCCTCTAAACCTGAAAGAACTCAGAGAAGCCATCAAGCGATGTAAGACTGGTAAAGCACCTGGCCTAGATGACCTGATGATGGAGCAAATCAAACACTTGGGGGCCAAAGCTGAAAACTGGCTTTTGAAATTCTACAATCAATGCCTGGCACACAAACAGATTCCCAGAGCATGGAGGAAAACTAAGATAATTGCCATCTTAAAACCTGGTAAAGATGCCTCCAATGCCAGGAACTATCGACCAATCTCCCTCTTATGTCATCTATATAAAGTCTATGAGAGGATGCTATTAAATCGACTAGGACCTGTTATCGAACTCAAGCTTATTGCACAACAAGCAGGTTTCAGACCAGGGAAAAACTGTACAGGTCAAATTCTTCATCTGACTGAGCATATCGAGGAAGGCTATGAGAAAGGCTGCATCACGGGAACAGTCTTTGTGGACCTTACGGCAGCCTATGACACGGTGCAACATAGAAAAATGCTGCATAAAGTCTACCATATCACCCGGGACTTTGACTTTACAAAAACTGTCCAGACCCTCTTAGAAAACCGCAGCTTCTATGTGGAGTTTCAGGGCCAGAAAAGCAGATGGAGGAGGCAAAAGAATGGTTTACCCCAAGGCAGCGTTCTTGCACCGACCTTATTTAATATCTTCACGAACGATCAGCCACAACCTCCACTCACAAAGAGCTTTATATATGCTGATGACCTTGGCCTTACAACACAAGCAAAAGATTTTGAAACCGTTGAAAAGCAACTCACCAATGCCTTGAAAGATCTCTCCAGCTACTACAAAGAGAACCACCTGAAGCTGAACCCTTCCAAGACACAAATGTGTGCTTTCCACCTACGTAACCGTGAAGCCAACAGGAAACTGAAAGTTACTTGGGAAGGCCAAGAGCTCGAACACTGTTTCCATCCTAAATACCTTGGTGTCACCTTAGATCGAACACTAACATATAGGAAACACTGCATGAACACCAAGCACAAAGTAGCTGCACGCAATAACATCCTGCGGAAACTGACTGGCAGCGCATGGGGTGCAGACCCACAAGTAGTAAGAACATCAGCCCTGGCTTTGTCTTTCTCAACTGCAGAGTATGCCTGTCCTGTTTGGCACAAGTCTGCCCATGCAAAGCAGGTGGACATAGCACTGAATGAAACATGCAGAATCATCACAGGATGCCTTAAACCTACACCTGTTGATAAACTCTACAAGTTAGCTGGCATTGCCCCTCCTGACGTACGACGGGAAGTTGCTGCTAATGGTGAGAAAAAAAAGGTCGAACATTGTGAAAGCCACCCACTGCATGACTATCAGCCTCCTCCCACCAGACTCAAATCAAGGAAGGGCTTCATGAGAACCACCACTCCTCTTGATGTTCCTCCAGCAGCAGCAAGGGTGTCTCTCTGGGCAGCTAAACCTGGCAATTCTAACTGGATGGCCCCCCAAGAGGGTCTTCCTCCAGGGGCAAACCAAGAATGGGCAACTTGGAAGTCCCTGAACAGACTCAGAAGCGGAGTGGGCAGATCAAAAGACAACTTGGCAAGGTGGCACTACCTGGAGGAATCCTCCACCTTGTGTGACTGTGGAGCTGAACAAACAACTCAGCATATGTATGCTTGCCCACAATGCCCTGCCTCATGTACAGAGGAGGAGTTGTTTAAAGCTACAGACAATGCGGTTGCTGTTGCCCGCTTTTGGTCCAAAACTATTTAGTTGCTTGTGATTTCTTTTCTTTTCTTTTTTTTTAATTTTATTTTTATTTCCATTATTTGAAATGTACAATGCTTTTGACACAAAATAAAATATACTGTATATTCCTCCCCTCTTGGGATCATTTCCTCCAGGTGGCCATCACTACAAACAAGTGGATGAGTCTAATTGTATCAGAAGCATATTTGTATCGGAACAAGATTGTCTGCCTTCGTCCCCTTCTTCTTTCATAGAGTCATAGAGTTGAAAGGAGAAATAGGACCACTTAGTCCACGACCTGCCATGCAAAAATCCTCAACAAAAGAACTCATGAGAGATGCCCATCCAAGCTTTGTTTAAAGTCCTCTAAAGAAGGAGAGCCCACTGCTGCCTAAGACTTTCAGTCAAACACCCCTCATCATCTTCTTCAAGTTTAGATGAAATAGCTTTTACTGAAATTTGGTTCATTTGTTTATTTCCTAGTCTCTGGAGCAGCAGAAAACAAGATGTCTACACGACATCTCTTCAAATATTACTCTTGTTATTTTCTTCTCCAAACTAAGCATATCCAATTCCCTTAACTATTCCTCGTTGGGTTTGGCTTCCAAAGCTTTTAATATCTTGGTCGCCCTCTTCTGGATATATTCCAGTTTTCCAGTATCCTTACTAAGCTGTGTTCTTTGAGGGCCCCTTTCATTCCCTATTGAAAAAAATTCCCAAAGCTAGAGTTGCCATACATCAGAAATGAGTTGAAGGCACATAACAACAAATTGATTCCTAGGGCTGATCACTGACAGATGCCACCAGAGTTTCTTTGCTACACTCTCCCGAGTCCACATGGGCAGGAAAAATCCCTTAATAAAGTGTTCCACTGTTTCCATTGTATTCCAATGTTTTCTTCAGGATTAGAGAAACTTGGCTTCTGCACTCTAACTTTGAACAGAGATTATCTGTGTCCCTTGGGCATGAATAGGGTAGCTTTACATTAGGGATCTAGTGTCATTAGGCACTCTATGTAATGACGCAGAATAGAATTGAGGCTGAGATGTTAAAGGTAAAGGTAAAGGTTTCCCCTAATGTTAAGTCCAGTCATGTCTGACTCTGGGGGTTGGTGCTTATCTCCATTTCTAAGCTGAAGAGCCGGCATTGTCCATAGACACCTCCAAGGTCATGTGGCCAGCATGACTGCATGGAGCACCGTTACCTTCCTGCCGGAGCGGTACCTATTGATCTACTCACATTGGCATGTTTTCAAACTGCTAGATTGGCAGAAGCTGGAGCTAACAGTGGCCGCTCACGCCGCTCCCGGAGTTTGAACCTGGGACCTTTCAGTCTGCAAGTTCAGCAGCTCAGTGCTTTAACACATTTCGCCACCAGGGCTCCTTTGTTAAGTAGAAGCAAATAATGATACTAATTTTCTTGAGTTAAAACAAGGATTGATGAACTACATGCAAGTAAACACTAAGTGAAAAACCACATGTGATTATGATATTCCATCGCAATGATGCAGCTGTGAACCATAATTATTTGACTTCTGACTTAAGCTTTGATAGACAGAGGTTAGACGAATTATGTTTTGGACTACAAGTCCCAGAATATCCCTCATGACATGATGGAGTCCAAGAAGTAACTTTTCCATGTCCTATATAGGCATTATCTCTAAACATAGCATCAACAACTAAGAATGGGGAAAAGAGAAAGGGTATCCATGTCATTTGGAATATGTAATAGTTTATGATTAACAATTGTTAACGGGTTTCTGGAAAGTATCCAAGTGTATATAGTGTGGGACATAGATGAGTTAAACAAAAAACATGTGATTATAGTAAATGTTAAGAAATATAAATTCTTTAAAACCCCTTGAAATAGGATAAACATGGTCTTGAAATACTTGGGGGTATTGTCCATAAAAAGGTTTCAGAGTATGACAAGTATAGTCACGTTGAATGTTTCTGTTCTATGTACAAATTTTCCTTTGGATTGTGAAATGTTAGTATATATGGGGATGTGAATTATGGTACACCAGCTCCAGGATGGAAAAACAGAACTAGACCATAAAAGGGATGGAGGGGGAGGTATTTTGTACAAAGACAGCACTTGAACACAAACTCCACAAGTTATCTGGCTGCTACTTTGACTCCTCAACCATCAATCTTTATTTTGCCTAGTAAGCCAATTGCTTCTTGGACAAATTCCTTTCCCAACCATACCAGCAAAAATAAACAGTGCCTAGATTATGCTGAATGGAAAGAATTGGCTTTTGTTTGTTAATAAAACCAATTAATACCCTACCCACAGGACATCGAATTTCTCCCTTGGCATTTTTCTTTGTTTGGGACATTACTCAGTTCTTCTCAACTCTTCTGTCTGCTCAACAAATGTACTGAGGGTGGTAGTATTTATCTTTTAAAAAATAATTATAACAAGACATTCTGAGAAACAAGGCAAGGAGAAGGAATAGAGAAGAAGCAGTCCTGTGTTTTGTTGATACCACTGGATCATCTGTATTTCAGACATTACTTGGAACTAATGGGCAATGCCTCCTAGGATCTGCTCTTTATTTAGAATAAGCAAATATTTTACTTTTATTGCTCCATCATGCAGGCTCTGATGAAAAACTGTGAAGGAAAAACTTGACTACAGTTAAGATACACTATGACAAATGAACACATATCTTGAGCCATGGGATACAGCTAATGGGGGGAACAATACCAATCTACATGCCTTAAATCCGAAAGAAACTTCTGAACTTCTCTCAGTCCATGGGACACATCAAATGATGATTATATTCTGACCATTTTTTCTGATCTTCTGAAAGTAGTGTGGTCCATATGACTGGATCATGGGTCCTTTTGTGTCATACAGTTAAGATGTCATGATTCTGTTTTAATTGCCAAAGCTTCATCCTGTCGAATCCTGTCATTTGTAGTTTGGTGAGGCACTAGAACTATGTTGGTTAGAGTAATATGCAGTTTTCCACACCATTTCTTTTATTTACAGATGCAGAACTGGGAAATCTTTAGTGTCTAACCCTCTAAGGGTCACATCTTTGAGGCCAAACTCACAGAGGGCCCTTTCACAGTGCACAGTCATAGCACTATGATTCCAATTTAATGCCATGACTGCATTGTATGGAATCCTGAGATTTGTAGTTTGTTGAGGCACTAGAACTTTTTGACTGAAAATTATAATCATCACTTCATAAACTATAAACCAAGTAACCATTGTGGTAGGGTGATTTGAGCGTGGACTACAACTCTGGAGACCAGAGTTCAAAACCTTGGGCAGCTTCTGAGAAAGTCAATGGCAAATGTCTCCCGATCAAATTTTGCATTGAAACCCCAATGATAGCCCACCTTAGACTCGCCAGGGATGAGGAATGACTTGAAGGCACACAACAACAACAACAACAACAACAACAACAACAACAACAACAACAACAACATAAATGTACAGACCCCTAGATTCCATAAGATGTTGCCATGACAGTTAAAACAGAGTCATAGTCTTGTGATCATACAGTGTAAAAGGGCTCGTAGTCCACTGATTCCTATATGGAGGTCTGTCAAACAGCTTTTTAATCCATTAGAGCAATTTTCCACTGCGCCTGAAGAAGTGAGTTTATATTCATGAAAGCCCAAAATAAAAATCAGTTTGTCTTAAAGGTGCTGCTACATTCCTGTTTTCCAACCCCACTTTTTTCCTCCTCTTTAGTCCATTAGTTTACTAGAGGTAATAACTTGCAGCAGCCTTGATGACTGCACAGTAGGTATAATAAGTCTAGAACTCTTGTTCATTGGCGCGCTCTCTCTTTCTCTTTTTACTAGATGTCATTCTGGAAGGATGATAATGAAGCAATTTGTGTCATTCTTTTTGTCTGATGGTATAATATAGTGGAATCAAAGCATCTGTTGCTTATTGTCAAGGATAATTCTACAATTCATAGCAGACTGGCTTCATGTTAAGAACCTAACAGCCACAGAAATCTGAAAAAATGTTCAACTCCAACATTGTTTTATAGATGAGATTTCTGTGAGCAGATGTCCTCCAGATGTGTTGAACTACAACTCCCATTCCATCAGGATGGCAGGAGTTGTAGTCTAAAACATCTGTTGGCACCAGATTGGGAGAAATCTGTTCTAGAGGAATGTATTCAGAGGGATGCATCTGGATTCAGTGTTATATGACAGTATATTTTATATAATGACATATATTTTACAGGCGCTCACAGTACGATGGATAGTTTTACCACATTTATTGTGCAGCTGTTATAAAATAGTTCTGAATGCAGATGTTTTGTTGTAGTGCTTATTTTTCATTGCCTGATCTTGAATGATGGACTAATGGACTTTGTCTTTTATCTGTTTGCGTCAACATTTCCATTGAAACAAAAAAAAAGTCTGGAAAAGTTGCTCTGAAACAAAAGTGGGATCAAAGATGTCATGAGAAACATAGAAATGTTAGTTTGCTGGGCTAGAACTCCCCCCCCCCCCCAAAAAAAAAAATCACACATCCTCAACCACCCTAAGGGTGCTGCATTTTTTGTTGATAAAGAGTAATTTTTCCAAGCATTGATCTCACTGCTTGGAAGGAAATTGTCTGATGAGGACAAGGTTAGCCTTTTTATAGAGGCCTGCTAAAGTCTATAATATTTTGTAATGGAAACGAAGGGAAGGACCAAGCAGACCTTACACCTCTAGCAGTTATGGCTATTGTAATGTGGGAGGGGAGTGAATCTCTCCCCTAATGCCTAAAACATTGTTATTACAGCAATTGGGCGTTCTGAGAAGCAGTAAATTCTCCATTTCCCAAGGACCTGACCCTCAGACATGGCACCATTCCAGGTCTAAAAACTAGGAAAGGAGGTTTTGCAAACATCACAGAAGAGATGATGGGGTGAGCAGAAGACACCTGTTGTTTTAGTAGAAGATGTAGCTGTTTTCTTTTCATAAGAAGTTCTTTTTGGATTCAGGAGAAGGTTAACAGCTATTGTCATAAGAAATAAGGCGCATAAGGAGGCATCTACATCGACCATGGCCCTGGATCGACCATGAGGGCAATCATACATGCCAGGACAAACTCTCTGAGGCACTGTGTTGGTATCCAGATGGTGCAGTCTGACTGAGACCACATTAGTCCCAATGGGACATCCACTTGTCCTCCACCTTGTCGGCCATGGGTCTCCCTATGAGCACATGTCATTGTATTTGTGTGATCAGCAAGTAGGAAATTGGATAATTATTTATCATGATTTATTTACCTTACTTATACCCTGCCTTTCTCTACCCCAAGGGGGACTCAAGGAGGCTTACAAATAACCCCCTCCTTGCTGATTCCGTGGGTGCCCCATTTTGACCATAGGCAGGAGCTTTGGAAAAATTCAAGGCTGGCAGAGAGTGGCAGTAGTGACATGGGAATGAGCCATCCTCTTTCTTGTGCTGTTCAGTGCAGAGAAAGGGTCATGGTGCCCAACGTGTGACTTCTGGCAGAGGCTCCACTCCCAATCGTGTTGGAAACTTCATTGGAGGCTTCTTCCAGAACATGGGAGCATGAGGTCCATAGCAGATAATACTCAGGTTCTCAAATTAGGTGTGCCGGCTACTTCTAGAGGAAGTAAAAGTACAATCCATCTCAGAATGTGGTGAAGTCTCCTTGATGGCAGGTTTTTAAACAGAGGCTGGATGACCATCCCCCAGGAGTGGTTGGATTATACACTTTTGTATGGCAGGAGGTTGGATGATTCTGTGAACTTGCACTCCTCCTGAAAGAGCAGATACATAACCTGGTAATACTCTTGGATCTAGTATTGTTACCTGAGGCTCAGGTGGCCACAGTGGTATAGAGTATCTATTGCTTATTTCATTTAGTTCACCACCAGTAGCCATTCTTGGGCTACATGGTACCCTTGTCTCAGTAATAGTTCATAGAATTTATGACATTATTAATGGAGTTTAGAAAGCTGAAACCACTCCCTTATCAACTTCAATTTTTTTAAAACAAAATTCAGCTGGTGTTTATTATTTTCTTGAATTTCCCCTTCTGTTGGCTAGTCGCATTATATCACTGTCTTGTATTGGCCATGTTTCTATGCACAATTGATGATGTTCTTTTTTAAACAAACAGAAGACTTCAAGGCTCTTTTCCTAAATGTTATGTTTTGCGCTATTAAGAAGAAAAAAGATAGACATGCTTGCAATATTCTGTGAAAAGTTCACAACACAATGGGTCCTTGATCAAAAATAAACAACAGTTGACTTCTGTTTTCAATCTCTTTTGGACACATTTATAAACCAATCTTTTGTCATGAATTTATCCATTGCAATTGTCACTCCAAGCCTTCTATCTACAAACTCTGGTGTTGTTATACACCATGAAGAGATAAGCACCCTTACACATTTCAATAGAAGACGTAATCTGGTCTTGTGAAGGATTCCAACATTATTAGGTTGCTTGTGTTGACAAGAGCAAGGTTCACACTGTTAAAATGTAGACCTGGAATGTCCACAACTTTTTCTGTCAAGGAGGATTGTCTTCGCCTGCTCTTGTTTTCCTATCTAGGCCTCACACGGTGAAAGAGATATATGGCAGCATATGCCCTTCATTTACAGGCTGTGGCATGAATGATAGTGGCAAATCAGTTGCTGTTAAATGTTATTGTCCAAATTATTTAACCATTTGGCTCTTCTGTCATTTGCCACTAGATTATTTATTAATCAATCAATCAATCAATCAAACTTTATTTATTTATTTATTACAATATTTATATCCAGCCCTTCTCACCCAATAGGGACCTCAGGGCGGCTTACAATAATACACTGTAAATTAATTAAAAAGTTATTAAATTACATCAGACATTTATAAAAACACTTATAAAATACAAATGGGCGTGTTCGGGTCTAAAAAACTGGGTCTGTCAATTGAGTTCCAGTGTGCATGATAGTAATTAGTGCTGCTAATTGTTATTCGAAAGCCTGACCCCACAACCATGTTTTGACTTTCCTATGGAAAGATAGGAGGGAGGGAGCCTGCCTGACTTCACTGGTGAGGGCGTTCCATAGGCGGGGAGCCACTACTGAAAAGGCCCTGTCTCTCATCCCCGCCAGCCGCACCTGTGAGGCTGACAGGACCGCGAGCAGGGCCTCACCTGTCGATCTTAAACTTTGAGGTGGGTCGTAGTGGGGGACACGTTCGGACAGATAAGCTGGGCCGGAACCGTTTGGAGCTTTATAGCCTAAATCCAGCATCTTGAATTGTGCTCAGTAGCTAATTGGCAGCCAGTGGAGCTGGTATAACAGAGGAGTAGTACGCTCCCTGTACGCCGCTCCAGTTATTAACCTGGCAGCTTCCCATTGGACTAATTGAAGCTTCCGAACAGTCTTCAAAAGCAGCCCCATGTAGAGTGCGTTGCAGTAGTCTAAATGGGATGTTACAAGAGCGTGAACCACCATGGCCAAGTCCGGCTTCCCAAGGTATGGTTGCAGCTAGCGCACAAGTTTTAACTTTGTGAAGGCTCTCCTAGCCACCGCCGAGACCTGAGGCTCCAAGCTTAATGATGAGTCTAGGATCACCCCCAGACTGCGAACCTGCGCCTTCAGGGGGAGTGTGACCCCATCCAGCACAGGCTGTAACCCTATACCCTGTTTGGCCTTCTGACTGGCCAGGAGGACCTCTATCTTGTCTGTATTGAATTTCAATTTGTTGGCCCTCATCCAGTCCGACACAATGGCCAAGCACCGGTTCAGGACCTGAACAGCCTCCTTAGTGACAGGTGGAAAGGAGTGACAGAGCTGGACATCATCTACATACAGATGACACCGGACCCTGAAACTCCTGATGATCTCTCCCAGCGGCTTCATGTAGATGTTAAACAACATGGAGAACAGTACAGAACCCTGCAGGACCCCACAAGTCAACGGTTGTGGGGCCGAGCAAGCGTCCCCCAATGACACCATCTGAGACCAACCCTCCAGGAATGAGTGGAGCCACTGCAAAACAGTACCTCCAAGTCCCATCCCCGCAAGGCATCCCAGAAGGATACCATGATCGACGATATTGAAGGCCACTGAGAGGTCCAGCAGAACTAGCAGGGACACACTCCCCCTGTCCAGTTCCCAGCGAAGATCATCAACTAAGACGACCAAGGCTGTCTCGGTACCATGCCCTGGCCTGAAGTCAGACTGTGCCGGATCCAGAAAATCAGTGTCATCCAAGAATCCCTGGAGCTGTGAGGCAACCACATGTTCCAAGACCTTGCCCAAATAGGGGAGATTGGAGATAGGCCGAAAGTTTCCAAATTGAGTGGGGTCTGCTGATGGCTTTTTCAACAGCGGCTTTATTTATACCCCGCCCTATGGGGAAAAAAGAAGAATATTGTGGATGACCTGAATGTAGGAGTTGGATCATTTAATACAGTGGTTCTCAACCTGTGGGTCCCCAGAAATCCCAGCCAGTTTACCAGCTGTTAGGACTTCTGGGAGTTAAAGGCCAAAATATCTGGGGACCCACAGGTTGAGAACCACTGATTTAATATATTGATCCCATCAGGTCTGAAGCAGAGCCCCTGGTGGTGCAATGGGTTAACTCCTTGTGCCAGTAGGACTGCTGTCTTTAGGTCAGTGGTTCAAATCCAGGGAGAGCAAGTGAGCTCCTGTCTATCAGCTCCAGCTCCCCATGCAAGGACATGAGATAAGCCGGGCATCCCCTGGGCAACGTCCTTGTGGACGGCCAATTCTCTCACACCAAAAGTGACTTGCAGTTTCTCAAGTCACTCCTGACATGAAAAAAATCAGTTCTGAAGATGACAGTGGTATGTGATATTGAAACAGAGCCATTTAACACACATACAATTTATGATGAAAGTAGCCATTTGTTAACATCATCTGCTTATTTTGGAAAGAGAGAAAGCAAATTATTTGCTCATTTTCAAACATAGGAGATCTCACTATTTTACATGGCATTTCCAAACACTTCCCTTTAGCGCTCTCTCTACTCAAAGATGATGGTTCCATTTAATATATTTATTCTAAAGTTGCTTGAATGTTTGAAGACCAAAATCAAAATGCCCTGCTCATGATAGCTTATTATTTTAAGAAAGCAGCATATGAAAACATAGCTTACCCATTTTTAAAATCATTTCTTTCTGGTGATGTTTGCTTTACCATAATTTGGGAGTACCGTTGAGTAAAATACTTGAATTAGAACATACTTAACACTTAGCAAGGGCTGGGAAATACGTATCATACAGACAGTCCAAGTAAAAATGGTACATGAGGAGGTTTGCAGGCAGTTCCCAAGTTACTAATAAAAAAGGTTCTGTAGTTTTGTTTTTAAGTTGAAATTGGGAGAGGAATATTTTTTTAAGTGTAACTCCAGCCACACACACACACACACACACACACACACACAAGCTTTGGATACAGCATAGGAAAACGTTAACACCCCTGTGGTGTTTATTTTTGCTGTTTGTGCCCCTATTCAGAAGATTTCATCTCAATTTCTGTCTATATGATAATTGGATTTGGAAAAATTTGGCTTGTGGAAACAAGGACTGGTGAGAAAGCTTCAGTTGAGACACCTTTTTCCCCAAGATAGCTCTTTGAGGAGTGAATTTCCCTTCTGAGTGGTAGATTTCTCTCACTTTCACTTGTCTCACCCCTGTTCTTAGCTACAAGCCAGATGCTTGTAACTTGGGGACTGCCTATATATTAAACAATGACAAATAATGGAAAATGTGTTAAGCCATGAGCAACTGAAATAAAGAATTTATTAATGTTTTGTTCAAAGCTAGTGTGATGTAGTGGTTTGAATGTTGGATCCTCATTTGGAAACTCTCTGTCTTTGGGCAAGTCATACATTGAAGAAGGCAGTGGCAGATCTTATTTCTGAATAAATCTTGCCATGAAACCTCTGATAGGTTTACTATAATTCAGAAGTGACTTTAAAGCTTATAAAAACAACAGTACTTTTATGTGAAACAATCAAAATTTAAAGCTTGAAAATGTTATTTTGGGGCTATAACCCCCAGAATCCCTAGCTAATGTGTCCACATGGAAATCTGACAGCAGTAATCCAAAAGGTAAACTTTCTGATTTCTAAATGCTACTCCAGAAGTCTTCAGGCTAGGTGCTACAAAAACAAAGGAAAGGGGAACAGAAAAAGAACAAAAATGTAGCTCATGTTGTTGCCATAAGGTCTGCAATTTAGATTTGAAGACTGAATGAATTAATAGCCACATCAGATCCTTTAGCAATGCACTAAGAACAAAAATATAGTCGTGATCGTTCCACATTTCTGACAACTTAAAGACCAGCTTCCCATGTGTATAAGGAAGCTCTTCAGGGCAAGACTCACAGGAGTAGGAATTTATTCTTTTTGAGCATTTGTTTCCCTTGGAAGAAAAAGTTAGGAGATCTGTGGAGCTTCTGGGGAAATTTATGGGTTGAGGGATATAAAAATGTTTGGCAATTGTATGCCCTTGGTTCATATTTTCCCAGTCCTATTTTAACATTGATTTGATAAGGTGGATCAGGTACTGTGGCATAGTTGGGAAATTTGTTTCTGAGCCTCGAAAAGTGGCTGCTGGACTCAGACTCTATTTTTAATGTATTTATGTATTAAGGTAAAGGTAAAGGTTTCCCCTGACGTTAAGTCCAGTCATGTCTGACTCTGGGGTGTGGTGCTCATCTCCATTTCTAAGCCGAAGAACCGGCGTTGTCCGTAGACACCTCCAAGGTCATTTGGCCGGCATGACTTCATGGAGTGCCGTTACCTTCCTGCCAGAGCGGTACCTATTGATCTACTCAAATTGACATGTTTTCTAACTGCTAGGTTGGCAGGAGCTGGAGCTAACAGCGGCCACTCACGCCGCTCCCGGGGTTTGAACCTGGGACCTTTCGGTCTGCAAGTTCAGCAGCTCAGTGCTTTAACACACTTCGCCACTAGGCCTCCATATTTATGTATTACAAGAACGTATATATATGTCTTTATATTTACTGGTACCAAGGATTGTACACTATTATTGTGATTATAAATATTCATATGAATACAAAAGGAACTAAAATAACAAAATGCAACACTCAAGGTAGCTGAGATAGCAAAAAAAATGATAAGATAACCCAGTTTAAAATACCTAGGCAAATATAACAGCTTCTGGTACCAAAAGGATTGTATTGTTGGCATCAGACACACTTATAAATCCCAGATATTCTAAATGGCAAATCAAGGCTTAATTCTCCTTAGAAGCCATCATGCTTAGATGGAGAATGCCACACTTTGGATATATAGAAAGATTCCATCAAGAAAGCCACGGCTTCCCTGAAACTGCAAGACCTGAGCAGGGCTCTTGATGACAGGGTGACTTGGATGTCTCTCATTCTTAGGTCACCATAAGTCAATGGCAGTTAACATCAATTCAGCATAGTACTGGTATTTGAGTGTTAGATTAAGATACCTGGAGACCAAGGTTCCAATTCCCTTAATATCAAGGAAACTCACTGGGTGACCTTGGGCAAGTCACACTGACCTAGCTTTAGAGGAAGTCAGTGGCAAACCTCCTCTCAATATATCTCGCTAAGAAAGTTGTAAGTCACAGCTGATTTGAAGGCACAAAACAACAACAATTCTGTAGGAACACTGCAACAGAAAATGAGTCTTTGTCTCTTGCAGCAAAGGCTGGTAGTTCCTAGCTCGGTGAAATGGTCGGACTGATCATACTGATCCATCTGTGGCATTAAACCTCCCAACCTCCTCTAGGTTTTAGTGTGAAATTTAGAAGAATTATTCAAGATGCTGAGGCTATTTGAGGTTAAACTCTAGTTCTGTGTAGCTCTGGGACTAAAACCAGACTAGGTTGTCACATCACAAACTGAAGAAAAACCAATCCTGTTCATGGACAAGCAGATATAGAAAAAGTTGTTGGTTTATTTATTTGGGTCCCAAGATATTTCTGGCTTTAAAGTAGATACCTTTAGCTCAGACATGAACAGATAGCCAATGTATAGTACTTGATTAGATGATTCAATGGCCTGATACAGTAAACAGTTTTAAATTAAAATTATTGTTCTCTCCTATTAAAGTATTCTGTGTGTGTGTGTATGGGTCTCTCTCTCTCTCTCTCTCTCTCTCTCGCTCTCTCTCTATCTATCTATATACATACATACATACATACACACACACACACACACACACACACATATATGAAGGATGTTAACATAACCCCAAATGTTTGTGTTTAAAGAATAACTATCTATGTTCCTTGCAGAATAGACTGCATAATCCACTTTAAAACCACTCTATCTTCAATAAGAACATTCATAAATAAATGAATGAGCAACATTTACCCCAGATAAAGATCTCAGAGACACTATGTATTCTTCCAATTTAGTGGAAAGTCGGTGACATTACACTAGGGGAAATTTCATTCCTCAGTAATAAATTTAAAATAGTGAAAATATTTGCAATGAACAGATAACTATCAAGAAGTTATAAAAATGAAAAAAGCAAGTTGTACAGTTTCCCCACAGCCTTCTAAAAACAGCAAATTACACACCTAATAAATGTATCAACAGACCATGAAATTGACAGTCTGCAGTGGAAGAACAGGACTGTTATGTTTGAAGAATCTGGATTTAAAGAGCTTGGTGGTGAATTAGGAGGAAAAATAGCAACTAATATTGAGAGTGCAAGATCAATTTTTCAGTCTAAATGGGGCACTGTAAATAAGCATGGGTGAGAGGATTCCAATATGAAAACAACTCCCACAGTCTGTCTCCCAAGGAGCATTGTCACTGGTTTTCATCTAAACTAACTTCTAATCAGATGAAATAGCTGAGGAATTTCAAGAGAAGTGAAAAGCGCTTCTGTAAGTATTGCAAAAGTTTGCCACAAGTTTGCAAATGGAATTCTGCATACTGTGCTTGGGAACTTCAGAAAAGTCTGTAGCAAGTTGTTAACAAAGTTATGGTAAATCCTGTTCAGTTGAACTCTTGAGGCTTGCAGACATATTCTGTTTGCAGTGGAAGCAAACTGATAAGTGTAAGCCTGAGTTGATGCTGGTGTTCCACTGGAAGCAAAGCTGGTCATTCCCACCTGACAGAAACATCCAAGGAATGCTTGGGAATGTTAAAAAAAAATAGGCAAATAAACAACCAAATGGAACCCAATGCTATTACTCAGTGAAATTCCACATAATTCAGTTTAAATAGGAGAATAAATTGCACATTTAAGGCTCAAAACAGAGATACAAGCATCCTGTCAGGACCCAGGCTACAGAACACCAATAACCATGCGCAGAGGCCGGATTCTATCTAATATCTTTATTATAGGAATATATAAAGTCAATAAAAACAAGTGAAGAATATAGTTCAGAAGTAGACCTTTCAGGAAAGGTCAAATATAGTCCAGGAAAACAATGTCCAATATGTGATATTAGAGTCCAAAGTTATAATCCACTTGACCGAAACACACACTATTTGCCAAGCAATAGTGTGGGGAACTGTCCATAGTCTTTCGAGGCTTAATGTAAATCCGAAGGAAACTGGAAAACAAGGCTTGAAACTAGGAAGCAAGGTCCGTGTTAAAACGCAAGGCAAGGCAAGACTTGAAACTTGGCAAGATCAAACTTGAAACAAGGCAAACATGAAACAAGAACTGAGTCCATAGAAGTCCGTGAAACAAGGCAAGGCTGGAAACTTGATCCGGGAAACAGGGAACTGGAGTACGAAGTCTACACACGATCTCACTCCTCAAGCTGACGAGTTGACTCCGCAAGGTTTCCTTCGCCGCAAAACACCTAAATAGGGTCTCGTTTCCCGCCAGAAGAACACTTTCCCTGGAGAACTAGAAGTGAAACCCAACTCTGTCCAGATGCATGACTCCTTAGAATTTCCCAAGGGAAGCAGACCTAATCAGCTAATTGTTTGGCTGCGATTCTGAGGCTCCGGCGATTCGCCTCCCTCGCTCCTCTATCTCTATTATAATTGTCCTTTCGAGAAAACGGGGGAGAATTCTGCCCAAGGCTTGTTTGGCTGACTTCTTGAGGGTAAACATCCTCCAGGTGCAGAGGCTCCGATTCTGGCTGAACCGGTGAAAATCCCATGTTTTCCTCTTCGTCTGCCACAATAGTACTAGGAACGGGACTACAAGGCCCATGAGACATCACACATCCCTTACTTAATGAAGTAGATATGTTCCTGACCATTACTTCTTTAACAGAAAATTTGTTAGCAGGGACAAAAATAAAATGGCCACAATAAGAAAAAGCTCCTGCACTACAAAAATGAAGAACATTTCTTCAAGCTCATTATCCACAATTAACACATATGAAGGGAAACTCCCAGGCCCTCTGAGCCTTTCAAAATAAGTAAAGTCATTTTGAACCCACTAGAGACCACTTCAAAGCCGCTTCGAAAATGTATTCAGAGATAATTTTTCTCCTTTCACCAGCTTCCACTTTCCTAGTTTCCATTTAAGTGACCAAACATATAGATCTATGTGTCTTTAACATGCTGGAGGGTAGATATTGAGGCAAATTCCTGTGACAAATGTTATTTACCTTCCCTGTTGTAGGCAGTCTCTGCAATGCCAGAAATTCAGCTTAATGATGTAACTTTAGAAAATGTTGATTATTTCCACGACCTTAGAAGCCACTTCTCCACAAAAGTTAACATTGACACTGAAATGTAATACCATCTGAGCTCTGCGAGTGCAGCATTTTTTTCAAATGAAGCAGAGAGTCTTTAAGGATCAGAACATTCATAGAGATATCAAAACACTTGTTTATAAAGCCATTGTCCTCCCAACCCTGTTATACGCCTGTGAAACATAGACCGTCTACAGATGTCACACTCAGCTTTTGGAACAATTCTATCAACACCTCCGAAAAATCCTGCAAATCTCTTGAGAAGACAGACGGACAAATGTCAGCGAACTGGAGAAGCAAAGACCACCAGCATTAAAGTGATGATCCTCCATGATCAACTTTGCTGGACTGGCCATGTTGTCTGAATGCCGATCACCATCTCCCAAAGCAGTTACTATACTCTCAACTCAAGGATGGAAAACAGAATGAGATTTAAAGATGGGCTTAAAGCTAACCTTAAAAACTGTGGCATAGACACAGAGAACCGGGAAGCCCTGGCCCATAAGCATTTTAACTGGAGGCCAGCTGTTGCCAACAATGCTGTGGAATTTGGAGAGGCACGAATACAGGGTGAAAGGGAGAAATGTGTCAAGAGGTAGATGCATCAAGCCAACCCCTATCAGGACTGCCTTCCATCTGGAAATTGATGCCCTCATTGCAAAAGAACATGCAGATCAAGAATAGGTCTCTATAGTCACCTACAGACCCATTGCCAAGACCTTACACTTGGAAGGCAATCATACTCGACCATGAAGGATTGCCTATGAGGTACACAGAGTCTCATTCTTGCCCAGCTCAAGCTTTATGGGTTTATTTCAAGCAAAGTATGGTTGATCATTTATGTTACTATTGTCGTTACTGTTGTTAGCTGTCATCAAATTTAACTTATAGTGCTTTTATAAATAGGAGATCTCAGGTCTTGAAAACTTAAGTCCATGATTTCCTTGATTTAGTCTAGCCATCTGCAGTGTAGTCTTTCTCTTTTCCAGCTGTCTTACACCATATCATACATTACTGGCATCTCATGTCTTCTCATGATATGTCCATAGTATGAGAGTTCAGACTTGATTTGCTCTAGGACCAATTTACTTGTGTTTTTGACAGTTCGTGGTATCTGTAGCACTTTCCTCTGGCACCACTTTTATACAACAACAATTAAGTAAAGAATTGTGTTAAATGAATGAAATTAAGATAATTAAAAACTTAATTTGAAAGATAAAAGAATGGGGCATGGGTTCAAGTACATTTCTGTCATATGATTTAATAGCCAAAGGCTATTAACTGGAAAGAGAGGAGAAAGACGACTTAGACGAAGGGTTAGAAGGCACGATCATCAAGTTTGCAGACGACACCAAACTGGGAGGGATAGCTAACACCCCAGAAGACAGAAGCAGAATTCAAAACGATCTTGACAGACTAGAGAGATGGGCCGAAACTAACAAAATGAAGTTCAACAGGGACAAATGCAAGATACTTTATTTCGGCAGAAAAAATGGAAATCAAAGATACAGAATGGGGGACGCCTGGCTTGACAGTAGTGTGTGCGAAAAAGACCTTGGAGTCCTCGTGGACAACAAGTTAAACATGAGCCAACAATGTGATGCAGCAGCTAAAAAAGCCAATGGGATTCTGGCCTGCATAAATAGGGGAATAGCGTCTAGATCCAGGGAAGTCATGCTCCCCCTCTACTCTGCCTTGGTCAGACCACACCTGGAATACTGTGTCCAATTCTGGGCACCGCAGTTGAAGGGAGATGTTGACAAGCTGGAAAGCGTCCAGAGGAGGGCGACTAAAATGATTAAGGGTCTGGAGAACAAGCCCTATGAGGAGCGGCTTAAAGAGCTTGGCATGTTTAGCCTGCAGAAGAGAAGGCTGAGAGGAGACATGATAGCCATGTACAAATACGTGAAGGGAAGTCATAGGGAGGAGGGAGCAAGCTTGTTTTCTGCTGCCCTGCAGACTAGGACACAGAACAATGGCTTCAAACTACAGGAAAGGAGATTCCACCTGAACATCAGGAAGACATTCCTCACTGTGAGGGCTGTTCGACAGTGGAACTCTCTCCCCCGGGCTGTGGTGGAGGCTCCTTCCTTGGAGGCTTTTAAGCAGAGGCTGGATGGCCATCTGTCGGGGGTGCTTTGAATGCGATTTCCTGCTTCTTGGCAGGGGGTTGGACTGGATGGCCCATGAGGTCTCTTCCAACTCTACTATTCTATTCTATTCTATTCTATTCTATTCTATTCTATTCTATTCTATTCTATTCTAAGGAGCCAAGTGGGTCTACTATGGGTAAAAGTTCCCAAGCATGGGAGGAGCCCTCTCCTCACCCAACATGCCTATCATGGTGCTGGGACTGAGAGAAAGCCCTCCATGTAAAATATGTATATGTCTGGACCAGTTACAACTTTATGGTTGGGGATGAAATGAGTACCCCAGAAAGTGTTCCTTCTGTGATGATTCTGGATGTCATAAAAGCCATAGCTATGCAGATGGCTTGAGAAATGCAAATCATCACCTGAGGTTGTGATCATCAGCCAAAGAAGGGGCACATCCAAGCCCACATGGTCCTGAGCTTATGTTTTCTCAATTTTCAGCATGCAGCTGAGGTGTTTCAGCCAAGTTACAAAGGCACAAAGTGTAATTTATTTTCTAAGGCCCATCTGCTGACAATAGTTATCCTCAAATTGCGCAAATTGTAAAAGCATTAAGGAGGCCATCCTGACCAAGAACCTTACTCGAGTTTCCTGACTTTATATGAGAAATGTTCTCATAAGCAGAAGAAGGACTAAGCTCTTCTGCAGACAATATTTCAAATGCCCAGCTACTACTGAGTAAATAAATGTGTGTAGCAGATACAATAAACATTTTCTCTGTTCTGAAATCAGATCTGCAGATCCCTTTTGTGCTCTGCAGTCTGTAATTACAGGATATGTTAAATTTTCTTTATAGCTAGCCCCGATGGCTGTTAAGTGACCACACAGCCCAGGACAGCACCCCTCTCTGGTCTGCTACCATGTGTAATGAAAACCAGATGTTTCCTTCACGCTAATAATCAATACAGCACTCATCCCAAGTCAAGTAGGGCTAAACATTTGCTTAGAGAATCCATGTAAAAGCTGTGATAAGCAGAAGCTCTTTGGCAGTGCAGTGTTTCTTTGGACATCGCTCAAATGTGAGATAAACCATTCAAATTCCACAGAATAAATGGGAAGGGAAAGGTGGGAGGATTGATTTAAGTCTCAAAATGAAACTGACACAGCCAAAATAAATGCCATTCCTGCCACCCACCACCCAGAATTATTTATTGAATGATTGAAGCCTCAGGATTGAAGCTGGGAGATTCTAGGAACTGTAGTCCATAGAAAAAGTGTTTGCAGCTTCCTAATAAAAAGGTGATGATGAGTATGGAAAAGAGGGAAAGTTTGATGTTCCTTTTTTGTGATGAATCAGCCCCAGGATGCAACAATGATTTGAGAGATGAGTTAATCTCCCTAATTAGTATTCAGGTTCTGTATTATCTTTATCAGTCCCAGGCTCTCTGAACACTGAAACATTTCTGATCTATTGCTCTTTATTTGGGAGGCTTATATTGCATTTTGTACTCCATTCCACCAACTAATGTATCCCCCCCCCTTTTTTTTTTTTGGTTTTGGTTTTTGGTTTTTGGTTTTTTGGTTTTTGCACTTCCTGGACTGTTTTAGGCACAGGAGAGGTCTTTTTCAGCTATATTTCAGTTTACTTCCTGGGTTTTTTTGTTTTTTTAAAAAAAACCTATCTTGGGCCTAAAGCATCCTAACAGGGAATAAACTTGCAAAAATTGCTTCCAAGCCAAAGGAAAGAATTGACAAAACCACTTCTATTCCTTGCCTAAGAAAACCCTAGGGAAAGTAAAGGGTATACATACTCTACAATATTTCACAGATCAAGGAAGGACATATGTAGCCAAACAACATCAGCGTGGTCAAGATGGAAAAAGTTATTAATGAGTTATTAATGTTGTTGTTATTTATAATTAATAGACAAATAAACTAAACAAATATTGTCCTGCTGCCTACCTAGATGTAATTTGTAAGGCTATGGAAGTATGTTCTGAATTTAAAATTAGTTAGCTGGAGTAAATGCTAATGAATTCATCTTTATCACTATCACAAAATAAGCATTGAATGGAGAGAGAGAAAATATGTGTATTTTTTGAAATATATGTGTATGTATGTGTGTATGTGTGTGTGTGTGTGTGTGTGTGTGTGTGTGTGTATATCACAGCTTTCTCTCTTTAAAAGGAATTGCTAGGTTTCCCACCATTTCATACCATTTATTGTAAAAACAAGTAAGACCACAAAAAAACTAAAAACTGTACACAGTGCTTGGGAAAGCCTAAGGGCCATCACAGCTCAATTGTCAAACTACAGTTTGGAACAGCAGCTGAAGAAATCTTTCAGTGCCAGATTGAATCTTGGTGAAAACATATTCATTTCTTTTGACAACATATAGACTCATAGAATCATAGAGTGGGAAGAGACCAACCGGGCCATCTAGTCCAACCCCCTGCCATGCAGGAAAAGCACAATCAAAGCACTCCTGACAGATGGCCATCCAGCCTCTGTTTAAAAGCCTCCAAACAAGGAGCTTTCACCACTCTTCGAGACAGAGAGTTCCAGTGTTGAACAGCTCTTATGGTCAGGAAAATCTTCCTGATGTTCAAGTGGAATCTTCTTTCCTGTAATTTCAACCAATTACTCTGAGTCTTAGTCTCCAGGGCAGCAGAAAACAAGCCTGCTCCCTCTTCCTTATGACATCCCTTCACACATTTATACATGACTATCATGTATCCTCTCAACCTTCTTTTATGAAGCCTAAACATACCCAGCTCTTGAAGCCACTCCCGTAGGGCATGGTCTCCAGACCTTTGATCATTTTAGTCGTGCTCCTCTGGACACCTTCCAGCTTGTCAATGTTTTATTTGAACTGTGGTGCCCAGAATTGGGCACAGTATTCCAGGTAAGGTCTAACCAAAGCAGTATAGAGAGACATCGTGACTTCCCTTGAACTAGACTAGGCACTATAGGTCAATCTACTCATTTTTCATAGATCTTCTGAAGGCTCCAACTCAAACAGTTTCTCTATGAGGGAAATAGAAGAACAGTCTTTTTTGCTTTCCCATCTAGGACTTCTTCAGGTCTTCATGGGGCCTTCTTGGTAGTGGCACCATATTTTAAAGTAATTACAGGGTAACCATCTCACCCTGTTTAGAGTCTCTAACTGGATGCAAGATTCTTCCCTCACTTGCCCTGCCCTTTCATTTTACTCTGCAAATGCCATTTATCTCAGATCTTTTCCCCTCCTTCTGCCCTTTACATAATATTTGAAATATTACATGTGTCATAATGTGGAATCAGACCATACAAACTATGCATATAGTTCATTTCCTTTGATTTATCCTGGCCACAGGATTTGATTATTACTCCCCACTTCCATCCACCCATTGATGGACCTGGGCTTTCATGACAAGAGAATCCTCTTTGGCAGCAGCCAATATTGCTCCATATTTATTTCTACTTCTTTTCATCTTTGTTCAGCAACTTTTATTATCTTTATTTGGCGAGGTTTATATTCATCAGAGATTAGAAACCAAAATCCATTTCCTGTTTCGTATTTCATTGCACGTTTCAATTGCATGAATGGCTTCAATTACTTTAGCAGAAGTAGAGTCACCAGTGACCAGAATTTGGCCAATGGAAGCAATTCAGATATAACTTATGGCCCTTTTCTCTCTCCTTGAAGAAGAACCAGTCAGTGGGACATCTATCTCTGGGTGGTTTTATGAACCTGAATTTGGGTTTTATTTTAATGTGTTCTTTCTGAATGGAAGAGGGAAATCCACCCAAAACAGGAATTCTTCCTTTGCTGGATTTCTTCCCTTGCTGGACAACAGGAAGCAAAATGATCCCAGCAGAAACACCATACAGGCCAGACACAGCCCATTTGACAGTAATTACTTGACCAGCTAGCAGACTATGCAGCATGCAAACTATCGTGCTTGCAGTTCTGTACAGTTTCACTCCAAACAGATTGCTGCCATGATATCTAAGTAAAGATCTCTCCAATCTAGTAGCTTATATTGTCATAATACATCTGCTGAAGATCATTCTAATTAAGATTCTTTGTGCATTTCATCTCTTCATTATTTAGGAAACCGAAAGCTATCAACATCCTCCTACAAATACTTGCAATGGGATTTCCCTCTGTCCTTACTAGCCTCTCCCTCGGCTGCATTTTATTAACTGTAAATTGTACAGGATCCAGTATTCTGTTAATATTATGTTATTGCTTCACATTTCTGTGAAAAATAAGAAAATTTGTTGTATTGTGTGCCTTCAAGTCATTTATCACTTAATGCAAACTTGTCTCAAGAGTTTTCTTGGCAAGATTTGTTCAGAAGGGGGTTTGTGGGTCTCCATAGCTGAGTGGGGATTCAAACCCTGGTCTCCAGGCTCATGCTCAAATCATTGTACTATGCTGGCTCTCTCTTATCATATCTAAATATGGCTCTTTTGGTTTATATAAACAACATAAACTATTTTTAAAAATTTGGATACACATACCTACACAGAGAGGGGGAGAGTTCTCATCCAACATCTCCTGAAAGGCTTCATTATTCTCAACCCTGCCATAGAAGAAATCACCACTGGGGCCATTTAACTTGTTTTTTGCTGCTTCAATCATATATTTAATATATTATGATCCTATATTGGACCTGATGGAATTTTAAAAGAGTATACATCTGGACCTGTTTATGCATATAACAAATGTGCCTAACTTATGCATGTGTCCTTGAGGATGGCAATCCAAAAGTGATTTAAGAACTGGAGTCATTAAAATATTCCATATCTAGTTTGGGATGTAATGCTTTTGGTATCAAAGAGTTCTTGAGAAGCTTTTGGTACACCTGATGGATACTTGTGTTTCATCTGCTGACTAAAGCAGGATGCAATTAGAGATCTGTGGTGCGCAATAGGAAAGGACACAGTAGGGAGATTTAAGAGAGGGCTCCAAAATAATACAACAGATATGCCATAGATTGCTAGCGTGTGCAGAGGAGCTGGGGATAGGGATGCATCTCCTAGTGAATTGAACCAGCTGGAAGTCTGAATGCTTCGTAAAATTTTATTGTGAAATACACAGATGATGAGTCCATCTGCAAAACATCAGGAATGTTTATCATGATCTCCCAGAGAGTTCTGGATGTGTTCCCCTTTGACACTCTTTACACAAGCTTAGCTTAATAGGAGTTCAAAGGAGAGCTTAGAATTGTTTCAAGGTGCTATGAGAAAGAGAGTGAAAAAAGAATAGAGAAAGAAAGAGACAAAGAGAAAGACGGAAAGGAACAAACGAGTTCACCTAGATGAATCTAACACTGATGTTTCACTTGTTGCTGCTTTTCTGTAGTTTCCAAAGCCAAAATTCAAATTAAGTACGGCATAAATTTAATTAAAAATGATTAGCTTTTCATGCTATTATCCTGACTTTTTAAACTTCAGATATTTTCAAATTACACTGAGAGATTTTTGTTTTGAAAACTGTGACAACGACAATCCTAATTAACTTGGCTCACATTTCCTATTGAAATACTGAAAAGTTTATGTTGGTTAAATTTGTTCCTCACTTTAAATATTGCATTGTTCTTTCATTGGTGTTTTTTGCATTAAAAATAATATACTGTATGTGCAATTCTTTTTTTTCAAATGATAGTCCAGCCCTCCAACAGTCTGAGGGAACATGAACCAGCCCTCTGCTTTAAAAGTTTGAGGACCCCTGATCTACTGTAACTAAATTCTAATCAGTGAATCAAATGTTATAATTACATTGTTAATAAACTGAGAATAACTGAAAATTAGAAAGAAAAGGATAGGAAAATCTGGCCAGTAAGGAGTGCCTTTTAATGGGAGCAATCACTTCAGAATAGAGAGCTTTAAAAACTTTCATTTTATTTTAAAAACATTTTTGTTTTGTTTGCTTGTACCACAACTCTCATATGTCACTGAAAACAGCTATTCAGACTTCCTACACCTCCTCTGATTGGCTGAGAAACTGAACCAGCTAGGAACCATGCAGGGATTGGCCAGAGATTTCCCTGAGGTCACTAGCAAGAAGAGGAGATCCCCATGGTGGGGAGACAAACAGCTGATTATTGGTAGGTTTAAACATCCAGTCCGTTGCAGAGATGTCCCCTGGGAGGAGGTGAAACTGAGGGCAATGATGACATGGGTATGCAGATTATTCCTTGATTATGTGTCCATTTCCTGGAGGGAAGTGTGCAAGACCCAAAAAACAAAAGGTAAAAAGGTGGCGGGACCAAGAGACAGGGCTTTTTCTGTGGTGGCTCCACGGCTGTGGAACTCCTTGCCAAGGGAGATTAGGGAAGCTCCCTCACTCATGTCTTTTATGAAACAGCTGAAGACCTGGATGTGGGCCCAAGCTTTTGGCCCATTCTAGGATATGGGTTGATATGATGTATTCATTGGATTAATGTGAAGTTGAATACGGACTGGCTCTGACTTTTGCCCAATTCTACTGGCCCTGTTGTAACGGTCACACAGTGTTTTACTGTTTTAATTAGGTATGATATTGGTTTTTAAGTGTGTTCTACGATTGTTGGTTTTTACTACATTTTGTATTATATGTGGCATTTAATTTTGCCATTGTGTAAGACCGCTCTGGGTCCCCCTGGGGGAGAAGAGCGGTATATAAATTAAATAAATAAATAAGGCTTGGTGGCCTGTTCAGAAGACTGATGTATTCATTTCTGTTTGAGCCTTCTCTTCCATGGGAATGGCAAGCCTCCAGTGTTAGTCGAACAGGTAAACATCCTAAGCCGATCTTGTTGACAAAGGGATCATCTGTCTCGTACACATACACAAAAAAATCTGATATTATTTGTCTTGGGAGATCACTAGAGGAACCTTTCTTACTTGTGCAGTGATCTCAGTTCTCAGGGGCTTATGTAAATAGGAGGCACTAGTTAGGCGGGTGCCTTCAGGATACATTTTATGCAAGTTTATACATTTTAAAAACTGATATAAAATACAATCACAAGAAATATCATTTTTATACAAGGTTTTAGCTTTGATATAGTTCAGGATACAGTTGCTGCTGGGTCCTCTCGGAGCCTTCAGCGACTTCAGCATTGCAAAACTTTGAAAGAGTTTAAAAAATAAATAAAATTTATATCTCTTGCTTGAAGTCTCATTATTGTTCAGTAACCTTTGTGGAGGGGGGTGCCATGGCTCAACAACAGGATGATTGAATTTCCTAACAGAATTTTTTTCCCCCAAATATTAAACTGTGAATTATTTATTTGAATGACATGCTCTAAGCAACAGTGGTTGATGTTAAATGTATTATCCTTAATGACATTGCTTCAACCTGCTTCCATAAATTGCTCTTTTTTCCTGAAGGTAACACCTTAGTCAACGATACATTCAAATGGTCATATGTGTTTCACATCAGTTTCACTCTCTAAATAAGGTTAGCAGAAAGGCCTCCCATGCTGTATAGGGATAGAGTTCACAGTGTGAAAATGTTAATTTGGCAGACTGCTTCTCATTTGCAAGTGACAATGAAATTGATCTGATGAAACCTTTTTTTCTGCATCATTAGAAAACCAGCAGCCCCCAAAGCACCTAAGCAATCTAAGGATTGGAAGAAGATAAACTTTAAAAGAACATTATTAATATTTGCAGATGAACATAGCTCTCATTGTTTAAAGTAATCAGTAGGGAGATACAAGAAAGTGGACGGAAAGGAAAATGAAACTGCGTGCCATGGATGAGACTTGTTGTCATGCGGCTTCAAGTCAGCTCCCACTCATGATCACAGGATTTTCTTGGCAAGATTTTAATCAACAGAAGCTTGCTATTGCCGTCTTCTAAGACTGAGAGAGTGTGACCAATAAGATTTGAACCTGAGTCTCCCAGTCCTAGGCTGCACATATACTGTGGAATTAATGTAGTTTGACACCATTTAAAATGCCATGGTTCAATGCTATGGAATTTTGGGAGTTCTAGTTTGGTGAGACATCGACACTCTTTGGCAGAGAAGACTAAAGACTTCATAAAACTAAAACTCCCATGAAACCACAGCACTGAGGCATGGCAGTGAAATCCTCCCTTTTATTCAACCATTGGTGGTACAGGACTCCCAGGCCCCTTCTAAACAGCTGTATAAAATCCAGATTATCCACTGGAAACTTTATAGGGCAGTGTAGAAAGGGCTCCAGTTTTCATTCTGACAACCCTGAGTAGTATAGGAGATGCATATTCAATGTATGAAAGTCAGTGTAAGATTTGCACCTTTTTATATTTTTAACTGTAACCATTTTGTGAGTTAAGTGTTTGTCTGGGCGACACACTGATAGAAAAAAGATGATGGCTTTTGAAACAGTGTTGCAGTCAAAAGGATTTTTTCAGTTGCCAACTGTGACAGTGTTTCCAAAGAAATCCTCCAGAGCATTAAACAGGATTTAAAAATCCGTCTTCCATCTGCAGCTGTGAAAAGGGGGCAGCTGATCAGCATTGTTTCTAAAATGGCTCCATATGGAAACGTGATAGCCCATGAACTTAATCGGATAATTTATGAACTTCTAGAGAAGCAAGCTTCTATCCAGCAAAAGGAAAGCACATTGCAATTTGCAACACATATTTAGACACATTAAATTAGCCAACAGCCAGTTTGGAAGGATCTCTACTTCAAGGGAAGAGGACATATTTTGCATGTACAAAGCCACAGATTCAATTGCTGACATCTCCTGGTTCTTCTTCTTCATTCATTCACACAGTCGTCGCCGACTCTTCGTGACCTCATGGACCAGTACACGCCAGAGCTCCCTGTCGGCCGTCACTGCCCCCAGTTCCTTCAAGGTCAAGACAGTCCATCCATCTTCCCCTTGGTCGGCCTCTCTTCCCTTTTCCTTCCATTTTCCCCAGCATCATGATCTTTTCCAAGCTTTCCTGTCTTCTCATGATGTGGCCAAAATACTTCATCTTTGCCTCTAATATCCTTCCCTTCAGTGAGCGGTCGGGCATTATTTCCTGGAGGATGGACTGGTTGGTTCTTGTTGCGGTCCAAGGCACTCTCAGGATTTTCCTCCAGCACCAAAGTTCAAAAGCATCTATCTTCCTTCGCTCAGCCTTCCTTATGGTCCCTCTCTTGCATCCATAGATTACTATGGGGAATACCACTGCTTTCACTATGTGGACCTTCGTTGCCAGTGTGCTTTGCTTTTCACTATTTGGCCATTGCTCTCCTCCCAAGAAGTAAACGTCTTTTGATTTCCTGGCTGCAGTTTGCATCTGCAGTGATCTTCGCGCCTGTCACTGCCTCCACATTTTTTTCCTCTATTTGCCAGTTATAAATTGGTCTGGTTGCCATAATCTTAGTTTTATTGATGTTTAACTGCAGCCCGGCTTTTGCGCTTTCTTCTTTCACCTTGGTGATAAGGCTCCTCAGCTCTTCCTCACTTTCAGCCATCAGAATGGTATCATCTGCATACCTAAGATTGCTAATGTTTCTTCCAGCAATTTTAACTCCAGCCTTGGATTCCTCAAGCCCCGCATGTCGCATGATGTGTTCTGCATACAAGTTGAATAGGGAGGGTGAAAGTATGCAGCCCTGCCGTACTCCTTTCCCAATCTTGAACTAGTTGGTTGTTCAGTGATCTGTTCTTACTGTGGCTACTTGGTCTTTATACAGATTTCTCAGGAGACAGGCAAGGTGACTTCGTATCTCCATACCACCAAGAACTTGTCATAGTTTATTATGGTCCACACAGTCAAAGGCTTTAGAATAGTCAATAAAGCAGAAATAATATTTTTCTGAAACTCCCTGGCTTCCTCCATTATCCTGTGGATATTGGCAATTTGGTCTCTCGTTCCTCTGCCTTTTCTAAACCCAGCTTGGACATCTGGCAACTCTTGCTTCATGTATTGCTGGAGTCTGCCTTGAGCATTACCTTACTGGCATGGGAAATAAGTGCCACTGTACGGAAGTTTGAGCATTCTTTAGTTTTTCCCTTTTTAGGTATGGGGATATAAATTGATGTTTTCCAATCTGATGGCCATTCTTGTGTTTTCCATATTTGCTGGCATATGGCATGCATCACCTTGACAGCATCATCTTCCAAGATTTTAAACAACTCAGCTGGGATCCCATCGTCTCCTGCTGCTTTGTTATTAGTAATGATTCTTAAGGCCCACTCAACCTCACTCCTCAGGATGTTTCTGCTGTTGATAATAATGGCCAGACAGTTGACAGGATAATGTATGTCTGTACATAAAAACAAATACCATGGGATAGATGTCACGCCTGTGGCAATGGAGCACCAAGAACCGGACACAGAGGCCAATATCTATCTAATATCTTTATTAAAGAAATATGTAAGAATAATAAAAACAAGTAGAAAATATAGTCCAGCAACAGACCTTTCAGGAAAGGTCAAATTTAGTCCAAAAATGTAAAGTCCAATATTTTATATTAGAGTTCAAAGTTGAATCCAAGAAACCGAAACACACACTATTGCCAAGCAATAGTGTGGGGAAGCGTCCAGAATCTTTCAGGGTCCAAGGTAAAAACCACAACAAGGTTGAGAATAAAACTTGATTCTTGAAGCAAAATCCGTGGCTAGGAACAAGGCAAGGCAAATCTTGAATACTTGGATAGGCAAGGCAAGATAACTGGGCTTGTGGACTTTGCGAAGTCCACACTAGGCTGGAAACATGAATTCACTCCTGAAGCTGCTCCGTTGACTCCGCACGGAACCTACCGTGCCAGGCACCTATATCTGGGCCTCGTTTTCCTGCCAAGCAGGTGTCCAGCGTTCTCTTTCCCTAGAGAACAGGAAACGAAACCCAGCTTTCTCCAGATGTGAGACTCCCTAGATTTTCCCAGGGGAAACATGGCTAATCAGTGTCTTGTTTAGCTGCAATTCTCAAACTCCTGCGAACTTGTTCCTTCACTCCCCTGTCTGCAGCATAAGACTGTCTCCTAGCAAAAGGGGGTGAGAGCTGCTCAAGGTCTGTTTTAATGGGTTCTTGGGCAAAAACATCAACATCAGGCATCTGGAAAGATTCCGGCTCTTGCTGAGCCAGCGAAAACCCCATGTTTTTGTCTTCATTATCCACAATGGCACTAGGAGCAGGACTACAAGGCCCATGAGGCATCACAATAGATCACACACATGGTGACCTTATCACATGTGGGAGCCCCCCCCCCCCCCCGTGCTATTTCAAAAAGTGTGGCAAAACAGCAAATGTGAGGGGAGACTCCATTACAGCATATGTCACTGTGATGCGGCAATGCTTCCCCCATCACATGGGAGAAGTGTCACTCAAATTGGGAAAGCTTCCATCGCAGTGGGAGGTGGGGCCTCCACATGATGTCGTGTGATGGCAGGCATGGGGCTCCATCCCCAAAGCAGGCTGGAAGTATCCTAAAATGCTTGATTTGGTCAGTGTGATGAAGTCCATAATTTAATATAATAATGAAAATAATGTTAAAATTGTGGGTTTTGTGGGTTTAAATTCTGGACTAAGTGTTAGATTATTTCTACATTATAGAAGTCAGCTTCATCATCAACTTTGTTACCTGCTTCTCTTCACAGCTCAAGGAGACATCTAACATATTTAAAATACATAGAGCAGAATACCATTAAAATACATATATTAAAAATATAGAACTAATATTAAAACACCAATACTAATAAAATGTAAATTTAACATTCATAGTTTAAATTTGAGTTGGTAGGTCTGCTGGAAGAGATAGGTTTATTTGTGTTTTAAATTCTGACAGCTCATTTAGCTGTCGAATCTCTTCTGGCGCATCATTCCACAGTCTAGAGGCAGCTGATAAAAAGAGCTTCTGGGTGACAGCTGCCAGTTGGGTACTGGTTGGAGTAAACATCCCCAGAAGACTTAAGTGTCCTAAGGGGCTAATTATACAAGACAAGACAGGTAACCAGACCCAAAGAATGTAGGGCTTTAAAGGTTATAACCAACACTTTGTACTTTGCCTGAAAACTAACTGGTAACCAGTGGGGTAACTTTAGTATAGGTGTAATATGGGATTTTCTTGGCAGAATTTGTTCAGAGTGGGGTTGCCTTTGCCTTCCTCTGAGTGTGAGAGGATCATCTACTGGTTTTCCATAGCTAAACAGGGATTCAAACTCTTGCCTCCTAGCATTCCAGTTAACACTCAAACCATGTCACCATGCTGGTATAGAGTATATTTATTTCCTCATTCCCAGTAGAGTCACTAGAATCCATCTTTTTCCATTCTTCCACATAAGTGGAGAGTGACCATTCATATGGGAAAGTACAATTGCAAAGAGGGCAACATTTTCCCCTTCTCCTTGTCATAACGGGGCAGCTTGGCACCAACTGACTGAATCCCTGAAGAGGAACAGAGTTTCTAGCTAAAAATCCACTTTACATATGTACAGTGCCACTCACATGACAAAGGAATATTGCAATATAAATCTCCTTTGTTCATACACACTCCAAAATGGTGAGGATTTTTCTAATGCCTTGGTAGTGACTCATAAATGGGAGAAGCATAAAAGTTGGACCAGATAAAAGAAGAGGAACTTCCTCCATTTTCTTCTCTGGTGGCAAGATCATTACAGGAACATATGAGCTGAAATGCTATGATAAGCCAGGTTCCATGTAGTCTAGGATTTAATACCCTAAAGTGGCCACTGAAATACCTTTACCTCAGGAGATGCCTTTAGGTCAGGTGGACTCATCTAATGTTACTGGAATGCAACTCCCATCAACCCTGGCCATCATAGCCAATGATGAGAACTTCAATCTAGCAAAAGCAGGAGGTCTGTAGATGGGCCATCCCTGGTCTGGGTGTCTACACAGAGAAGTTGGTACATCTCTATTTTGTTCCCAGAATTGAAATTCAGATGTACATGAGTTCTGCCATGATAGTGTGTAACTCTACCTAATCCCTCCAAGGGGAATGGCACATCACAGACTCTCACTGTATTTCATTTTGCAATTTGATCCAACAGCATGTATGTTTGTGTTACAGTGCAAATGAAATTCATTTCTTCCCCTATCGCTAGAGGATGGCATGTTATGCTCACTTTTCAAAAGTCTTGCAGGGTTTGCTCCTCCGTAGCCATTACAGCTCATCAAACTCTCACTGCTCTGGGAAAATTATGTCTTGACTCTGCTGTTGCTTGATGTTCCAGTGATAAGGCCTAATCTGGTGTTGTTTGTACTTCTCAGTCACCTGTATTTGCTTAAGAGGCCCAACAAGGCAAACACTCCTGATGCCTTGTTTATGTAGCGGCTTTCACTGGAGCTTATTAAACTCAGAGTTACTTCATATAAGCTGTCGATTGGGCCTTTCTCCCAACACAAGTGTTGACAGTAAGTAACAGACACTTTGCCCCCAAGGTACCATGTTTATATACTGGTGCAAAAGCCTGGTGGATTTGAGCCCTGTAAAACTATCACAGATAACAGAGCTGTTATCAGATAAGTGACTATAATAAATGACTACAATTAGTGTTCTGCTGATGAGACTACTTGGTGGTCTTTCCACTTTGTTTTGGACATATCCCAGGCCTAACAGAAAAAGGAATAAAAAAGGGAGGGGATTTGGAGGGAGGTTAAAACAAAAACATCTGATTTTTCAACAAGAGAATATTTTACAGTAATGAGTGGAACCTGAAACAAAAGATTGCAGTACAAAGTGAAGCACTACTGTTAAGGACTTCCATTGCTTGATTTCATCTTCACCACCAATTCTCCACTGCTGACCATCAGTCTGTGTTCTGTGGCCATTAAGCAATCTCAGTCTTCATTTGGATTTTTTGGAAATTCCGTCTCCCTTGCAATTCTTTTTCTATAAGGATTTATCATAGTGAACTCACCATATTGGTAGGTTTAACTTTTGTGGATTTTATTATTTATCAATTTGATTAATATGTTCTCTCTAGGAATCTCTAGGTCCTCTAGCACAACTCTATACTCTGCCAGACATTGACCATAGTGTTGCATTGGAGGATCTAGAGATCCCTACATAGAACACTTCTCTAGGCATTTGTAGGTCCTCCAACGTGATTCTATGTTCATCTTCTGGCAGAGAGTTTACCCAGGTATTATCAAAAGCCTCAAGAGGTATAATAGTGCAGGGATGGGTCAGCTTCTAGCTCATGAGATTAGATCTGTGGTACTAAAGATATTCACTTAGAGCAGGGAACTCATTTTCATTGAGGGCCATAACAGCTTTATTCCTGCCTTCAAATTGCCGTTGAATCCACGGACAGAGAACCCATGGACACAGAGGGCCAACTATGATTTTAATATATAGTGGTCTGTGTTCTTTAATTTTTACACAGTTTGGGTCCCTAGATATTATTGAATGACAATTCCCATCACTTTTTATTATCCGCCATCTGGACTGGGGATAATGGTAATTTCAACCCAACAGCTCTTGTGGCTCTGAGTTTGGGAAAAGATTAAATGACATTTCAAAGTCAGACATCATATTCACAAGCCTTATAGCTAAATCCAAACCCCACTATCCTGACAAAACAGAACTGCAGCCTTCCACATGTTACCGTATCACAACTCCCATCAGCTCTAGTCATTATCTATACACATAATAAAAGTGAAAAATCTGTATGTCTGTATGTAAAGGAGGTCCACTTACACAGACAGCTTCCTGCCTCTACAAACAACTATACTTCCCACTGAGCAGAAGACACCAATGGCTCTCCCTCTACTGACATGCAGATTATAGCGAGCACCATGAACATGTAGCTCAAACCCTGCCAGGGTACTCCACAAACACCATTCTGCCCCGCACCCAAGCAAAGGTTTTCATGCGGGGACAATTTCATCCTAGATGTTCTGTTTTTCCTCCAGAATTGACATCCCAAGGTTCTTTAATTTGCATGACCCCGCCCACTGCCTCTCCCTTAACCCTTTCCTATGGCACACAGTTCACAGAAGAATTGATCAGCAACTGAACAAGAGGTTTGTGGAGAATCCATCATGATTTAAAAGAGCTGTACTCACCCTACATTCAGAGAGTACTGTGAACCCAACCAACGATGGATCTGGATCAAACTTGCCACAGATAATGGGACTTGCAGTCCCATGGACTGGGACCAAACTTGGCACAGAGAAGCTCCATGACCAACTGAATATACTGCAAGGGTTAGTGGGAATGGACCTTGATTTTGGGAGTTATAGTTCACCCTTATCCAGAGAGCACTAAACCCAACCCAGCTGATGACGAATCTGCACCAAACTTGGCTCGACCGAACATGGCCATCTACGCATACAGGGAGGATTTGGGGTGACTGTCCTTGACATATGGGAGTTGTAGTTCACCCTTTTCCAGAGAGCACTGAACCCAAACAATGACGTATCTGGACCAAACTTCAGTGATATTACCTAATATCCCAAAACATGCAATGCCTTCTTCTAATAACCCAGCTACTGCTGGGTCCCCAAGCTAGTATCTAATAATGATGAATACAAGTGTTGTAGTCCAATATCTGGAGGACCACATAAAATGACATGATGGATAAGATTTGGCCCAAGTGCCTTGAATTTGACACATGTGACAGAGCATTCTGAGACCCGAAATCTATGACTGCTAGAAATAAATGGAGCTTACTGTCCATCCATACAAAACTAGCCAAAAATCCTCCATTTCAGGATAACTTTGGTAGGACAGGGGAGATTATGTTGTTACTGGTGTTAAATAACTGTGGGTCAGAAATCCTTGACAATCTACTGCACATCACCCAGAAATGTTCCGCAGATCTTGATCTACCTCCTATCCATCTCTGGTCTATAGCACAGAAAGATTATTTGTACATTGTAGATATACAGTGCCCAACTAAATAGAATTTCAGTGAATGCCATTTCAGAGTTGGTGATTGTATATTAATGCCAATGTAATGCATTTATTGTACTTACTAGGCTAAGGTACTTCCTAATGCATTAGGTATACAAAACAGTGATGTCATACATTTGTCCATACAACATAAAATTCTGTGTTTTATTTTAAACTGCCAAAAACATAATAGCATATATAGAACTAAAATATTAAATCCTATTTTTAGTTAGTTCCATGCAAAAGTTTTCAGTGAGAAAAAATGAACTCTGGGCAGTTATTTTTGTATTATTATTCCTTTTGATATTGTCTATTACTGACCTCAGTTAACAGTTGTAGATCTTTTCAAATTCAAGTATTTGATCACAATCACATTGCTTCACAGGTTTTGTAGTTTTTATAGATATATAGATATATATTATCCCACCTTTCTATCTATCAAATCCTAGGCTAGATCTACATTGCCATATAATCCAATATCTAATCTCAGATTATCTCCTTTATGCTGGATTACACTGTCATATAATACAGTTCAAAGCAGATAATCTGTGAACAGAAACTGGACTATATGGCAGTGTAAATGGGACTCTAGTTGAATCCTAGATAATCCTTATAAAAATAATAATCCTCATCAATATGTATGTATCTTGCTCACTAATTTTAATTGCTATTTATTAATACCTATGTTATTTTAAATTGCATTAAGTTGATAACAGTTTATTGTTTATTACTGTTTTGTACTTTTGCTATATTGTTTTTGTATTTGTTACTTGTTGTAAAAGGAACCCCGGTGGCAAAGTGTGTTAAAGCACTGAGCTGCTGAACTAGCAGACCGAAAGGTCCCAGGTTCAAACCCCGGGACCAGCAGGAGCGGCCGCTGTTAGCTCCAGCTTCTGCCAACCTAGCAGTTTGAAAACATGCCAATGTGAGTAGATCAATAGGTACCGCTCCAGCGCTCCATGCAGTCATGTCAGCCACATGAGCTTGGAGGTGTCTACGGACAATGCCAGCTCTTCGTCTTAGAAATGGAGATGAGCACCAACCTCCAGAGTTGGTCACGACTGGACTTAACGTCAGGGGAAAACCTTTAACCTACTTGTTGTAAGCCACCCAAAGTCTCTTCGGGGAAAGGGAACGGGGTATAAATATTATTATTATTATTATTATTATTATTATTATTATTATTATTATTATTATTATTAGGGGGCCCTGGTGGCAAAGTGTGTTAAAGCACTGAGCTGCTGAACTTGTGGACTGAAAGGTGCCAGGTTCAAATCCCGGGAGCGGAATGAGCGCCCACTATTAGCCCCAGCTCCTGCCAACCTAGCAGTTCGAAAGCATGCAAATGTGGGTAGATCAATAGGTACCGCTCCGGCAGGAAGGTAATGGCACTCCATGCAGTCATGCCGGCCGCATGACTTTGGAGGTGTCTACGGAAAACACAAGCTCTTCAGCTTAGAAATGGAAATGAGCACCAACCCCCAGAGTCGGTCACGACTGGACTTAACGTCAGGGGAAAACCTTTACCTTTACCTATTATTATTATCATTATATTATTATTATTATTATTATTATTATTATTATTATTATTATTATTATTATTATTATTATTAAGTACATATATCTAACCAAGCTGTTCTTCTGTCCCCTTTTAATGCCTTTTTAATGTTCTTATCTGAAACAGAGATGAAAAATGTCTTAACTTTAGGACTTTCTAGATATGCAAGAAAGGTCAGCTCCCATTGGGGACATCTGAAAAACAGAGTTCCCTCCCAACCATCATCAAGTATTGTGACTGCTTCTCCTAGCTGGAGTTGAACCTCAAGCTGCTTTGGAATGATGCCCAGCAGTAAAAATTATTTACCTTGAATGGCCCATAGAGAGAATTGAACTCACCTCAGTTTAGTGCTGTACCTGATGAGAACATCAATTCATTTCTTTTTGTAAAGAATTCTTGTTCATAAAGCCCTTTCCATTAAACATCATGCAGTATAATGTAATCACTGTTTTAAATGCACACCCAGCAGAGGCTCATTATGGCTTGAATGTGGGAATAATCACCTATACTTTAAGCACTTTGTTGAAAAGCTCTTTAAAAGACATTTACAACCCTGCACAATTTAGTCTTTTATACAATATAAAGCATATATTCCACTATGCTTCACACACGCGTACATAGCTAATTTAGGAGTGCACTGAAAGGGGAGTTCTGATGCCTTCTCATAAACTTTTAAGGCAGTCATCATACCAAACCCAGAGATTGGCATGCAGTAAAACTATACAGGCTATAACTTTATGTAGCTCATTCTTCATGAACAATATACCTAGACTTTGTTGATGTATCAAGCCGGCATTATATAGCTCTGCAGATGTCTCCAGATCCCTCCTTCCTTCCCTGCTAAAAATGGTAATGTTTTGCTAGCAGGAAATCATCTCTTGTAAAAGTATGTTACCTACAGGGGCTTAGACTTTGACTTGATTTAATATTTCCTAATAATACTTCCAGGGGAAATTGCCCTGAATGGGAGGGCAGATCCCACGGGAGTTTTGATGCTTTGTGCGGAAGTAGGATTTATGGGTGTTCTTGGCATTCCAAGCACCAGAATTGCTCATAAACTCCAAAAAGTTACACATAGGCATCAGTTTGTTTACTTTTTCATGAGCTTAAAGGTGATTCATTTGACCTTTGAAAAATATGATAAGGCTGCTGAAACCACTGCACTTTCCAGATTAATGGAAGGTTGTCAAACAGTGTGATCCTAATATCTGAGCTCTTTTTAAGTGTTGCATGTCAGACTTTCTATTTACAACCTGAACAGCCTAAAGACTTCCACATGGTCTATTATTTGACCATTAGTTAACACACACCCTGGAAATGAAAATTTTATTCTATTCTATTTTATTTCCTTGTTTATTGCATTAAATCATTTAAAAACTATCTATCAGAGAACAGTGATTAAAACTGTGTGCCGCAAGGGAAAAACAATAAAAACAGCAACATGAACATTAATTTAGCAATAAAACCATGGGATAGCAGATAATGAGTAATCTTTGTAATTTGTGGACTTTATCACATAAATCCGCTATTCCACTACAATCATTTAGTCACTGGATACGTGCCATGTTGAGCACCCTTGATATTGCATTTCTCTTCATTAGCAGAATTGCACCAATTTGCCAATTCATGTTCATTTAATCACACCTTTATAACCCCACCTTCTTGCTCTACTGCCATGCCTTAATTTTTATTATTTTCATTTTTAAAGCAATTGCAATTCCAGGACTTAAAAATTTAAAAAGATCAAATATAAATTTTAAAAAAACAGGGGAAACAGCCAGTTTAGGAATAGTGAGGAGAAGGAAAATCCCTCCCCCTGAAATCTCTTTACTAACAGCACGTCAACACAGAAGTGGGAGGGACCCATTGCACCAAGGTAAGTGACAAAAATGTTCCTTAACTGAGATCTATCTACAGAGATACTCGCAGGGACACCTCAGCAAGCGAGAGTCCAAAAGTGGCAGGCTAAAACCCAGAACCTCAATCAATGGCTGATATTGAATGAGAGACTCCCTCCTGGGCACACAAAAGGCTGGGAGACTTGGAAGACGCTGAACAGACTGTGACCTGGTACCACAAAATACAGAGCTTCAAAGTGGAGCCCATTACATGCTAGTGTGGAGAAGAGTAAACCACAGACCACTTACTACAATGCAGTCTGTGCCCTGCCACATGTACCTTCTCACAGCGACACCAGAGGCACTCGAAGTGGCCAATTTCTGGTCAAAGAAAATTTAGTATAATGCCAAGTGTTTTGGTTTTTGTTGTTGTTTTTTTTTAAAAAAGAAAAAGCACTGTGGTTTTTAATTACGTTTGTGGTTTTTTAACTTTTTTTATGGTTTTTGATACATTTTAACTGTATCCTCAATTCGCTTTTGACACAATAAATCAATAACCCATTAATAGCTAGGGGCGTGAGAATCATAGGAAGGGAAGGAGACTGACAGTTTGCCTGCCTCATGGAACAAAGTCCTATGCTAGTATTTCTCAGCCTTTAGTCCTCAGATGTTCTGGGACTTCAATTCTCGGAATCCATTATCATTGTCTATGCCAACTGAAGGTTCTGAAAGTTGAAATCCAAAATATCTGGAGGACCAAAGTTTGTGAAATATTGCCAGATAGAATCATGTCAGATTTTCAAGACATCACTCAGTGTGTTAGAGCAATGAACATCCACATGTTCTCATGAATATATTTCTCTTATTCCATTTTCCAGTGAGACAGAGTATATCAGGCACTTTACAGAGAAAGAAGTAGACACACAGATTATATAGGTATACTGGTTACTCAAACAAAGCGGATGTTACATATTACTCAGCATTCAGACACATACACATTCACTCTACATGTATACATTACCATCAGTTCTTCCTGCTCCTGGAGAAGAGACCCACACGTGGGCCAGATCGCATTTCCCACAAATCTACTATTCTGCTGATACATCACCTTTCTCCATCCCTTAGAGAAAGAGGCATGTGTACAGACCCTGCATTCCTGCAGTCTGCCACACTTTTGCAAAGTAAGAAGGTCTCTTTTATAGCATTTCTGCTGTTGTTGTTCTAAACTGATTATTAACTTGTTCTTGAGCTAAAACATACTAACACTTCATCAGTTCCAGAAAGAAATTGATTTTCTTTCTTAAGTAAAGAACCATTGTTTGACTTCCTTAACTTAAAGAGTTACTGTCTTTGACTATGTAAACATGTTGTTTTCAACCACAGTTCAAGTCAGCAATGTTAGGAGTTCTCATCAGCAACTTTTTATCAAAGTTCAGCAGTTCATGAATTCTTCACTTCCTTTTGCAGTTTTCCATAATGCCATTTTAGGCCTCAAACTTCTTAGGATGGTATCTTCAGTCTTGGAAAGCTTTAATATGCCCTTGCCAAACCTCAATCATATACCAATCATACAATTTCATTCAATCCACACATCATATTTATCACAATGTGAATGCATCCTGAAAAGTACCTGTGTAAAGGAAGTGATAATTTACATCTTATTTTTCAGTGAGCTTCTGCCCAACATAGCCCTTCAGAAGCTTCCATGGTATAGGGCATTTGGCAGTTCTTCCAGAAGGATCCCACTGGAGATAGGATTTTGCCAGTTCCAGAAGACGGTCCATTGACCGAACTTAGCATTCCACAGTTCTGTTCATAACTGTTGTAGATGATTCATAGCCCACCATTAACTTTACAGTGATAACAATGAAATGATACATTGAAAATTTATGAACTTAAGTTGTTTCTTCTCTTCAGAGCAGTATAAGAGCCCATCTGTGTTGTGGTGTTCAAACACTGGGCCTATAAAAGGTGAGCTCAGCTAGAACATTGGTCTGCAGTCCAGAGCACAAACAATGTCTCAAAGTCTTCTTCCATTGCATTATTTACAAAGGCCACTATCAAACAAAAGTACACCGTGCAGGATACATTTTTGGTCTGATCCAACATGGCTCTTCTTATATACTAGATAAATCCCCCTTAAGTAGGGGGAATGGTGTAATGGGGTTTGAGCGTTGGTCTAGATCTCCAGAGGAGCAAGGTTTGAATTCCCACTGTCCATGGAAGCTCACTGTGTGACCTTGGAGGAGACACACTCTCTCAGGCCCCATCTACACTACCATATACAATCCAGATTATCTGCTTTCAACTGGATTATTTGGCAGTGTAGAGTAATATAATCCAGTTCAAAACAGATAATGTGGATTTTTTCATGTCAGGAGTGACTTGAGAAACTGCAAGTCGCTTCTGGTGTGAGAGAATTGGCCATCTTTAAGGACATTGCCCAGGGGACACTCATTATGTGGATTATCTACTTTGATCATCTGGATTATATGGCAGTGTAGATCCAACCTCAATCCCAGAGGAAGGGAATTGGAACAGATATAATCAAGAAAACCATGTGATTTTCTTGTCAATATTTATTGGGTTTGTAGTTTTACAAGGTCTTTGGTCTTCTCTGCCAAAGAGTGCTGGCACCTCACAAAACTACAAATCACAGGATTCTATAGCCTTGAGCCATGGCAGTTAAAGTGGTGTAAAGCTGCACTAATTCCACAATGTTGATGCTTCCCATGAGGGGATGAAGTCTTCTGGCTAAAAATGGTTCTGTCTCCCCCCACATGCTAAAGCAAATGTAATCCACATGAGCTATGGAAGTCAATTGTGATAGCTGCAACGGTTCCTTGCAGGTGCCTGTTTTACAACTATATGATTTCACAAAATGCCTTATGGTTGCCAAGAAAGTCCACCAAACAAACAAACCAACCAACTCAACCACCTGTAAACTGCATCTCAAGAAGTAAGAGATTGCAAGACTTAACCCTGTGTTTGGACAGTTTATCCCTTCATCTGAACAGAGCTATTAAATGTTTAACCACAAGGGGGTTGTTTGGGTTTCACACATAAAAACCCAAAAGCTGGTGTTTCAAAATGTCACTCCCTGGGGTCAGTTTGACTAACTGAGGTCTCCGTTCTCCACTCTCCTTCTTCAACTAGAAATTAAATACTAAAGTTCCGCATTATTTTAAGCCCCGTTGTGTTTGACTTTAGTGAGAATCGCCATCTTGATTTAATCTGCAGTGACAAATGGCAGATTAATGGCCATTTTGCCACAGCTTTGTGCTTCCGCTTTGCGTTTCTTCCTGTTCTGTAACAAGGGGTGAGACTGACCTGCCATCAGTGATGAGTGTCCTCCTGGTTACAATACAGCTGATAAATGGGATCAAGCATGTGACCCTATTTTTTTATCCTTCTTGCTATATTCTTTTTACATATCGGAAAAGAAATGTGTTCATGGAATCAAATCCCAACAATCCCCTCAAGCTTGTTAGAATCTTCAAATCCATAAGTGTCACAGACAGAACGCCACCAGATAAGATTCAACACAGTTTATTAAAGATACAGAACCAAAAATGCTCATAAAAAACAAAGAGCTAGGCAAACACTCGCCTTCAATATGAAAAGTCACTCAAAAACGGTTCAAAAGATAAACCTGATTAAACAGGAGTTTAATCCGGGTTAAACCAAAAATGCTTACTTTAGCCTGGCACTTTAAACAAACAAAAGCTGGTAAACAAAGATTCAATGAAACATAAATACTGGCAGCAGATTCCTCTCTGCTACTTAGCAGCTGAGGTTGAGTAACTAAGTTGTTACTCCTCCGTGCAGCGGGCGAACTCCGGGTCCAAACACATCAATCAGGGTTGCAGCGGTCAGCGAGGTCCCAATCCGGTCCGAGGTCGATAGCCAGGTGCAGGCGTCTTAGGTTCCACGAATTCCAGCGATAGCCAAAGAAAAGGTAGTCCAAGGTCGTAGTCAGTCAGTCAGTCAGTCAGTCAGCCAGTCCAGCGTCAATTCCGAGTAGGTAAATAATGTCCGTCAAGAAGACGACGGAGGTCCAAGCTAATAAGATTAAACACAGGTTGCACAACAAAAGCCCACACAGTTCCTCCCGCCGTCTATGCCCAGTGTCCTTGGTAACTTACGTATTCAGCAAACGAAACACACCCGTCTTCAGGAAATTCCCAACAAGAGCCCAAGCATTCGTCCAGATTACCTTGCCCAACGCAATTAGCCTTGGATTCAAGACCCCATTTTATGCCAGTTACAACTCCTCATCGCTATCAGCTGTTACCCTAATTCCAGGTGCCTCATCATCATCATCCTCATCAGAGCTAAAAAATCTTTGACTACGCCCCACAGCATCCCCAGCTGTGGATCCCGTCCCATCCCTCCAGCTCGTCCACGGGTCCGATCCTGCAACCCGCCAGTCGCTTCCCATGCTATCGTTACCAGGAACACCCAAATCCTCCCTCACACGAGTCCATTCCATGTCATCCTCCTCTGAGCTAACCACCTCTTCCTCCATTCTCTCGGTAAAACCCTCAAAGGAGTCTTCGTCAGTTGATTCTGCAAATATATCCCGCAGCCGTTTCCTCTCTCGCTCCTCAAGAGAGTCTGACTCTCGAGGAGTCTTACGACCACGTCTCCCAGTATTAGAGCCATAAGGCTCAACCATAACAATAAGTGGATTCTGTTGCAATTTCCTAAGGTCCTGGTCTACAGGCAACTTTGATGCAGACAACTTGGGGGGGGGCAGCTTGAGGGGCTTCATCCCCCCCCCCCGAAATTCTCAGGGTGGTCCGCGAGAAGGCCTTACATTTATTATTTAAACTGTTATGTTTATTCATATCATGATTTGATCACCATGCTCAATATATCCCATATGCATGCGACTAAAAATTGCACTCTTTTTATAGGGGTTCTGATCCTAGAAATAGAGTTGGAAGAGACCACAAAGACCCTCCAGTCCAACCCTCCTGCTATGCAGGAACACAGAATGAATCCTAACACACTATTTACTCAATGATTTCTTTGCAGTATATTTATTTGGGTTTTAAACCATTTTTTAAAACCTTACCCTGAGGTTTTACAGGAAATCTGGACTTTGCGGCATGTGGCTGGCCCTCCAAGTAGCATTGTTTCACTGTGTACTTGGGGGGAAGACTTAGTGGTGGGCAGAAGCGATAGGCGAGAGGAGAGGATTCCCACCAGAAAGTAGATTTTTCCCTGGTTGAATCTTATTTTTTTTAAAGAATGTAAATTTATGTGGATAATTGCATACCAGAATATTAGCCATGAACACATCTCCACTTAACAGAAAATACATTTATTCACATGCATGTTGACCTCCCACAAGAAACAGAGGTCACAGCTGTGTGACCAAAATTTGTGTGTGTGTGTGTGTGTGTGTGTGTGTGTGTGTCAGGAGCAATTTGAGAAACTGCCAGTCGCTTCTGGTGTGAGAGAATTTGCCATCTGCAAGGACGTTGCCCAGGTGATGCCTGAATGTTTTGATGTTTTTACCATCCTGTGGGAGGCTTTTTTTATGTTCCCGCATGGAGCTGGAGCTGACAGAGGGAGCTCATCTCTGCTTTCCCCAGGTTGGATTCGAACCGGCAACCTTCAGATCAGCAACCCAACCTTCAAGTCATCAGTCTTGCCATCACAAAGGTTTAACCCACTCTCACTGCACATCTGGGGGCTCCTATGTGACCAAAATGAATATGAAGGATTGGAAAAATGGAACATCTCCTAACAGTGGGGTGAATTCTCCGGGCAAAATTTGTGGCCACTTATGGTGATCTCATTATGATGTGTATAATGTGTGTGGCATGAACAGACTGGAAAAATGTGGAGCCAAATACACTTTTTTATGAATGCAAACAAACCTTTAGATTTTGTTGTTGTTTTATTTTATTATTAATATCAATGGTGTGCAAAGATGTAAATGAGGTTAATATCAGAAATGGATGATAATACAAATAAAAGTCTCCTTGACTAAGAGAAGATTATTTGCCCTTATTCATTTCAGACTCAAAGATGTGGGAAACTTGAAGCCCTTCCAGACAGAGCCCAAAATGGGGCCCCTGTCGGACTTTTACCTGAGGCGGCCAAATGGCGCCTCAGGTAAAGGATTAATTTGTGACAAAACAGGAAAAAATTGCTTTGTCCTAAATTATTTAGATACCCCATTAGACCCAGGCCTTCCTGAAAGGTCTAATGGGGTATGAGCCCTATGGGGACTGACCTGGAACTACCAAGGTCAATTCACTTATTTGGGCTCCATGAGCCCAGAGTAGCAAAGAAGGCAGCCTCCTCCCCCCCCCCCCCCACCCAAGACCCTCCGGAAAAAAATCCTTAAAATAAGATTATATGAGTCTACACTGCCAGATAATCTGGGATACGTATATAATAATATGTAGATAATCTAGATATAGGGCAGATTCTGGGACATGGGGCAGTTAGATCATCCTTAGGCCCCTTCTACACTGTCATATAAAATCCAAATTATCAGCTTTGAGCTATATTATATGGCAGTGTAGATTAATATAATCCAGTTCAAAGCAGATAATGTGGATTGTCTGCTTTGATAATCTGGATTATATGGTAGTGTAGAAGGGGCCTTAGAATAACTCAGTGATGATAATGTTGTGCAGTCTTTGCACACTATTTCTACATTCCAACTTTTACAGGAAATCATCCTGAGCATAAATGCACATTATTTCTTTGAATTACTGTTTTTCAAGGTAGGGGGAAGAACATATTTTTTGTACATTGCCCCCATGGTCAGACAGATTGTGGGGGGCGGGGGGCGGGGTGATATACAATTTCTAAGTTTTGTGATGTCTCAAAGCTGATCCTACTAGTCATTTTCTTGTTATTGTTAAAGTGGAAATCACCATCACAGTTTTACTTAAGATGATAGCGATATTTTTTAATTCACATAAAATACTGTGCTGTTGAAAAAACATGCAATCACAACTCCCCAAAAGCTAGGGTTAACTTATTCCCAAACATCAAGCTAAAGTTTGTAAAATACAGCACGAATGGATTTCATGTAAGAATGTCTGTCAAATTTGGCCAGAATACCAGAAGCAGCTAGTTACTTTGGATGAGTTTGGGTCCTTCCTAAAACAGAAGTATGCTGATCAAACCAAGACTGAACCTAAGCTTCATTCAGGTTTTCCACTTTGAAAAAGCCCACATCTTGGGAAATACTCAAAAAAGAGAAGTATGGAGAAAGGCAGAGCTTGAGTGACTAATAGGCCCATCTTCTGATCTTTAGGTATGTTTTATGATGGAGTTTTCCATCATCATGGGGGTTGGAGATCAACTGTCAAAGTGTTCATGGTCCTCAAATTATTGCAGCCTGATACAATTGTCATGGCTCCATCTAAGAGAATTCTTAGCTTTGTAATTTGGGGAGAGACTTAAGGAAATTCTAGAACTCCAGTTTAACGCAGTCTTATTCACAGTGGTGATCTGGGGACATATCAATTATCAGCAGCCAGTCCATGGAGGGTTTCCAGGCAGGAAACATATCCAATAGGTACAAATAAGTCCCTGGCAGCCTATGGGGGAAATCCCTGTCCCACTACAAAAATAACATAAGAAGCGCCAGTTTAATGGAGTATACTAGAGAATTCTAAGTGTTTCACCAAACTACAAGTCCCAATATTTCACATAATGGAGCTGTAATGGCTAAAGTGTTATCAACTTATGCATCTGTACATGTTGTTGTACAGTTTACTTATAGCAATGTGAATGTTTTGATCAGAACATCAGAGGGATGAATACATACAATGGATCTCTGGTTTCTCAAGGGTTGTTGCTCCTGGTAACAGCAGATGCAACTTTTATAGAACCCAATTCTTTGTACAGGAAAAAGCCACCACCATCTCACAGCGTTTCCCCCATTCATTCAATCATCTCCCTCCCTCCTCCTTGCCTCTCCTTGCCCTACTGCTGCACTCTGGATTGATAGTTTCCATATTTTTTCCACAATGACTCCCAAATGTTTTTCCTGATCAGCATGCTCACTGGCTGTTCCATTTAACACATCATACTGAGATCAATTTCGTAGCAGACAAATTATTTTAAATTTGCCTAACACTGGAGCCATCTGTGGAGCCACTCATCTTGTAGAGGCAGATCTTTCTGAATTGGCTTATTTAACCCTGCTCTCTTGGCTCTGGGTTTAATTTGAGGATTGGGCTGCAGATGGTAGACCTTTGTTTCAGAGGCTTTTTTTTTCCTGAATAGATTTACCAGATGCTAGGAGCTGACACCTCTGGCCATTGTTCATTTGTATACTCATCATTTTAATTACATGCAAATTGAATGTTGCCCACAGACCAAGCTGACATTAAAACAAAATAAAATAAACATCTGGAAGGTTAAATCAATGGAAAATTCAGCCAAGTGATGACGACAACCAAGGGAACTGAAAATTCACCAAATATCAAGACACTTAGTGGCTTATGCCCCATGCATTGAGGGTATCCTTCTAAGAAGTTGTCAGAGATTGAGGAAGTTATTCTTTTGGACTACACCTCCCAAAAGCCTTCATCTAGCATAGTCAATGGACATGTTGGCGGGTGATTCTGGGAGATTAGAACAAAAAGTAACTTTTCCAAGCTCTATAGGTACATTGGCCAGAATCATGTTGGGGAGTTACAAATACATAACCGGAAGTTATCTACTGGTAACAGTTGGTATTCACAATCCCAACATAGTCCCTATTTTAGAGGACATATAAAGTAAAGGTTATCTCCTGACATTAAGTCTAAACCGAAGAGCCGCCATTGTCCATCAACACTTTCAAGGTCATATGGCTGTCATGACTGCATGGAACACCGTTACCTTCCTGCCAGAGCGGTACCTATTGATCTACTCAGATCTACATGTTTTCGAACTGCTAGATTGGCCGAAGCTGGGGCTAACAGCAGGAGTTCACCCCGCTCCCCAGATTCAAACCACCAACCTTTCAGTCAGCAAATTCAGCAGCTCAGCGGTTTAATCTGCTGCACCATCAGGGGCTCCAGGGGACACATAGATGCCATGAAATAAATATAGTTAATTAATTTAATTAATTAAGTCCCCTATCTCCACTATCAACAGGGCTCCTCTCCCCCACTGTTTGCTAAACAGCTGGCTGCTTTCCTGTCTTAGCCATGTCAATCCAGTTTTAATTTCTTCACTGAATTTCTTAGTGCAAACTCCCAGTAAACAGGGAAATACAAGAGGGAGTCAACAGCCTAGAAGAGTTTCAATTCATTACTGCTGATCTCTTCAAGGAAGGATATGGGGTTTCAATTCATTACTACTGTGCTATGAAGTTTATGAAAAATATCAATTCCCTAGAACCTGCCAGTGGTATTTTCTAAAAGTATTTGAACACCTGATTATTGTATCATAACAAAAGTTTGGCCTTTCCATAATTCTATGAATTATTCATAACCCTATGAAGCTGTTCAGTTGAGACCTTTTGCCTCCCTAGCAGTTTTGTCCTATCAATGAATGCTGTCCTGTCTTTGATCTGGATTATGCAATATCTCATCCCTCTATAGCCAAGAGCCCTCTAGACTACAAACTCCATAATCTATGGTCAGCACAACAGACTTTGCTGGTGGGACTATGGGAGCTATGAAAGTGGCCTAACACTTTCAAAGAGCACCCTGTTGGGGAAACAACCATATCTGAGGATTTCCTTCTCTTCAAGGCAGGACATGAGCATCACTAGAACCATTTCTAGCTGGAAGGTTTGTGGTTTGATTGATGTTCAGCCAGCATAAACTGCACCCTAAAAAGTAAACAGAAATCAATTAAATAACCTACCTTTAGCTGTGTTACGCAATTATACTAAAACTCCCTTATTCCAGTTGAGATGATCCCATCTTCTCTTTCTCCTGTCCCTCTGAGCAGGAGCTTAGACTTGTTTCGCTGTCCTCCTCAGAAATTGCAGATGTTAGTAATAGTCAGATATGCTGGTGGATCTAAAGCTGCTGATTGGCTTGCCATCTACTCTGTTTCTACACTGTAGAGGGAAGCTACAAGAGCTAACCAGAAACCCAGGAAAATGATGCCCTGGGGTTAGAATACCAACTTCAAGCTTTATATAGTGTGGGACTCAGCTGAGAGGATCCCATTATTCTTGCTCCTCCTTTAGCACCTTTTTTCGGTAAGTCTGAACTTTAAGAGATTCTCTACTTAGACATAAGCAGCAGCAATCAACATATCCTCCAGATGTTTTGGACTTCTTGTTGTGCTCCTTCAAGTAGTCTGTCAACTTATGGCAACCGCATGAATTCCATAGGATCTTCTTAGACAAGGGACGCTTTTACACTGAAAAAAATTGTGGGGCTGATCAGCCTCTGTTCAGGGACTCCCTCAACTGCCCAGCCATGTTGAACCCTGTTCAGCCACATTGTTTTGTTTCTTGCCATGACTTTAGCTGTGGCAGTAGCAGCAAACATCCTCATTTTGCCTGCCATTTAATTTTTTCCACAGTGCCAAGACCAAGTGTCACTCTGTGTAGGATTCCCAGATCTCAGGGCCTAGACCCACTTCTCTGGGCCTCGGGACAAAGGAGAGGAATTTGGGGACAAGAACACTGCCTTACAACAACAACAACAACTACTACTACTACTACTACTACTACTTTATTCTTATACCCCGCCCCATCTCCCCGAAGGGACTCGGGGCGGCTTACATGGGGTCATGCCCAGACATAACAATATAAAAGCGAACAATGCAATAAAACAAATCAATCAACAATAAAAACAACAAAATTGATAAAAACAGTCATAAAAGGTCAGCATACAAAATAGGTATTAAAAACATGAGTTGAATTCACGGATCTGGGCCAAAGTGCAAAATATGTAGAAGTCATCAGGGAGGGGTAGTTAACCAGCTGACGTAGTCATTAAAGTGCTAAGTGTAATACTGAGAAGGTATACCTATGGGTCTATGCTCAGTGGGCAAATAGGTTGAACCTACAAGGGTCAATCATCGAAGGCCTTCTGGAAGAGCCAGGTTTTCAGGCTCCTCCGAAAGGAGAGGAGGGTGGGGGCCTGCCTGATCTCTCTAGGGAGCGAGTTCCAAAGCCTTAAAAATATGCACACATATATCTTCCTCATTTGTTGGATTTGGTTATTTTTATTACAATGACGTATTCCATGCATACTAGGTGTATCATTCTTAATGATATCACAAGGGGTCATGACTTAATGCTGGGTTTTGGCTCTGCAATCTCAAGACCAGGGAGAGCCATGAGCTGGCAACCCTAATAAAGAATCTGTTTTGTTGATTCTTGAAACTTTTCATATAAACTACTTGTGTCATTAAAAATAAAGATACACATGGAATAGTTCTACCACAGAAGGTTTGCATGTCTTTCCTTCAGACTTAAACATTCTAAGAACTATCAAGCAGAACATTGTTTGCTGGCAAAATATGGAGGTCCATTAGGAACTCAATACAACTCACAGCCTTTGTTGCTCTACAAGGAGAGGAGAGGAACTTGTCAAGTATCAAGAAAGTCCAGGAGCAGCTGGTAATGCAGTGGATTCATTTTGAGTTTATCTGAGCTTTAAGCAATCAATTCAAGATGCAAAACCCTATTCCTCAAAATAAGCTCAGCACCTTCGGTTGCTCACTTCAGTTTCAGATTAAAGCTTAATGCAGAAACATTGCTGCACTGACACGGGTGCCACCAACTACCATGGGGCATGCTCAATGATGTCATTCTCCTTAGTGAATCTAAATTGATGATGCTAAATTGTGCTCATCTCCTTGGCAGAGGAAAAGAATATACCAAGAAGGATATTGTGAAATGTGTTGAGGGTTAAGCTCTTAACTGATGTGATTGCTTCCTGGCTTACAAAAAAGTCACCTCAAAACTACATAACATGGACTCATATCGTATGGACTGAGAAGATTGTATTACGTATCTTTGTGGTCACAGCAATCAAAGTAACTCTGTAGTCTGGGTTTCAAATACTGAATATGTAGGCGCAAAAGACCCAACCGCCATGGGAGTTTGGGGGATTTGCCAGAGTTTCAGTTGTGGGGAATGAAATGCTGCAATCCAGCAATAACAGCCACATTTTAAAATAAATCTTCATGGAAATGAACATGAGGCACACTATTAAAATTGCCAAGTGAATATTTCAGGAAAGTTCTGAAAAGAAAAATAGCCGTTTAACATTTCTTTCCTGTTCTATGAGACTAAGCTTGGTGGGTTAGTTTGCTTTTGCTGTTCTGATTACTATACCACACTGGTTTCTGTTAAGACATGAATCAGCAAAGGAATCTTTTCCTGCTGTGCTCTGTTAGATTGCCTTGTACATAACTCAGCACAATGATATGAACAAACACGGGGGGTGGAGAAAATCTGTTATGAAATCAATTGAGCAAAATCCATTTTCCAGGGCAATATTCTGTGTCTATAAGTCTCTTTCCTTCTCCCTGTTCACTTTCCATTCTGATCTACTGTCTCTTGTGCACAGACTGCCACTGCGCCTTCTGTGAAAACTGTCAAATAATATTTGTTTTAAAAGATTGGTGGCTTTGATGCATGGTCTTTTGGTCCTTCAGTCTTCAGACCTGAGTCCTGCAAGGGATGATGCATAGACATCAGGAGTCAACAGTAGTCAACAGCATCCTAGGTTACTTCCAAAATTCCCAATTTTACTACTGCAATAATTACAACCTTTTTCTTGACTTATGCTCTCTGCTCTACAAGGGGCTGGTGTGTTCTAACCAGAACAGGAAGCACATTTGAATAATGGATGGCTTTCCTGTTTGAAAGGAAGCCATTGCTCCTTCATCCCAGTATGCTTTGCTACTGTAACTGGAAATCAAATTGCACCAGTCACAATCTAATTTGAGGGAAAGGAACTGATGACCATCCACATATTTGGGGCTTCTCTCAAAATAACCAATGTTACATGATCATAGGTGTTATTGTCCAAAATCTATTGAAGGAATAAGACCCCCACCTTTAATCTAACCCAATTAAGACTGCAGTTATATTTTTCCTTCTGTATTGCATTTGTATTCTACCATTACACCAAAAATAGATTTCAAGATGGTCAACAATACAATTCAGAATCCGTATGAAAGTGATGTTGTCCTTCCACAATTAGGGTTTGACTTTCATTGATTTGATTAAAATGTTCTCTTTAGGAATGCCAAGATTTTCCAATGTGACTCTAAGGTCCACTTTCTCCAGACGTTGACCATACAGTCATTCTGGAGAATCTAAAGATTTCTAGAGAGGACATCTCTAGGCATCTATAATCCTCCAGTCTAATTCTATGGTCTGTTTCCATAGTGTCATGCTGAATTCCTAAAGATATGTTCCCTCAGATAAAAAGATGTTTTTTATTCACAGTTTTTCACTTTTCCATTTAAATTTGGAGGATTGACTGTACTTATCTCATTAAAAATTTATCCTTTAAAATGTCACTTAAAATCACTTCCATTTGGATATCCCATTTATGAAATAGTAACTTTGTCTTCAATGGAGTCTCTCCTTTAAGTGAAAATAGGGTCCTCCTCAGACTTTAACCCAAAACATGTCTCAAAATAGTTACATGTTGGAGACTGGGCAAAGATGGTCTTATAATTTTGAAGAATGAGACCACTGGCTGCCAATTAGTTTCCAGCCAAAGTACAAAGTGTTGGTTTTGACCTTCAGAGCCCTAAATTACCTAAAGAATCACTTTCTCCCAACACTGAGGTCCTCTGGGGAGCATCTACTACAGCCTGCCAGAACCCAACTGGCAACAGTCACCCAGAGGACCTTTTCATCGGCTGCCCCAAAACTGTGGAATGATCTACTGAATGAGATCCAACAATTAAATGAGCTGTTGGAATTTAAAACACATTTGAGGACCTATCTCTTCCAACAGGCCCAGTCAGTTTTAATAATGAATTTCAAACTTGTGTCTTGTGTTCACTTTATTTTAATCTTTGTTCTGTGTATTTTAATATAAATATTTGTAGAAATACATTTTAATATGTGTATTTTTATATAATGTTTATGATTATTTTCAGCTATGTTGTAATACACCTTAAGCCACATATTATTATTATTATTATTATTATTATTATTATTATTATTAATCTCAAATGAGGAGCTGCACTTGCAGCCATTCCTCATTTCCTGGTGACAAGACTCCCCTGCATCCCTTAAATTATTCCATTGCCTTCATGTGTTTGCTGTTCTGTTTCTAGGGAAGAATTAAGAATTAATGTTTTGTGTCCAAGCTAGTTGGCTTCTGTAGAGGGAAAAATGATTAGACTTACTGTCATTTACCTACGGTACCAAATTATCTTTGGCATTTCCATCATACCAACCAATATATTTTCTCCTGCCCAGTTCCTTTCGTCTTATGTGTATTTGTCTAAAACTCAAACCTTTGTGCAGTTTTAGGTGGATTTTAATAAAAATGTTGTAACATTGCTACCCAAAATGATGGTCCATGGACTGAGAAGATTGTATTACGTATCCTTGTGGTTATAGCAATCAAAGTAACTCTGTAATCTGGACCAGTGCCAGCCCCTAAGACAGGCCTATGATTTTTTAACTGTTTCCTATTCACATTTATGACCACAACAGCCTTGCCACTATTGTAAACACCCTTACCATTTCCTATCAGGCACTACAGGATGATGCATATGAGTACCTGAGTTTTAAAGTGAGTTTCAGGAGTCAGATGAGAAAATAGATTGTAATTACAACATTGTGGCAATATATCTGATGTGTGATGTCATCTATATTTTTAATTCTATGGCTCCAATATTTCTGAACAATTTACAATGTGAAAAATATTTACATTATAAACCTGGTGATTACAAAGAGCTAAAAACCTATCCCCTTTCCTTAGTGCTAATCTAGACTATCCCCTTTAAAGATATTAACCCAATTGCCAACTGCATGAGTAAAGCCATATCTGGTAAGATCCTCAAGCCTGATTTAGAATCAACACTGGTCATATAAGAGGCTATTTAAATCCAGGGGAGCTTTTGCACAAAATTGAGTTATGGTTTACAATCCTGGGAGTTACTGGATGGAACTGAGCTCTGCTTTGCAATAAAATAAGCATGAATGTTAGTTTTTAAGGTCTTAAAATCATGTAGGGCTCCTTCAGATGGGTCAATAGTTTGAGTAAGTATTAGGCTAGTCTGTGTCTGGTTTTCATGTCTTGCAACAATTGTTTCTGCTCCTTCAACTAATCATACCTTAAATATAAGTAAGGCCGGATCTACACTGCCATATATTTTAGTTTCAGAATGCAGATTAACTGCTTTAAACTGGATTATATGAGTCTACAGTGTATAATACAGTTCAATGCAATTAATTTGCATTCAGAAACTGGATTGTATGGCAATGTAGATGGGACCTAAGATATTACCCAGCTTATATACAATAAGTACAAAGTCTTCACATATCTATATTTAAATTAAAATTGTGACATGGATTCACTTTACAGAATGGCATGTGTCTTTTTGATCCAAGGGCAAAAAAGAGAGAGGTATTTCATGAAGCAGAGAAAACATTTGAGACCTCTGATCACAATTGGAGGGGGACATTGAATATTTGAAAAAATAGTTAAAGTAATTACATTCTTCGTGAGAGGGATCAGAGGGAACACGTGTGAGCCCTAAGGTAACTTTCCAGGTATACACATAACCCAATGGGAGTATAAATGGGTGGTAAGATTGACAGGAAAACAAGAAAGGTAATTGGTTGATATCGGTGGTTCCCAACCTTTTTTTTGTCCAGGGCCCACTTGACCAGGATCCACTCTCCAACATTAGTACCAAATGGGTTACGAATCAGTTTTTGGTCAACTTTAGATTCAGTTTGGTTATTTGGGGTGCTGATTCAGAAAATTGCATTGGATAGACCACATCAGCTCTAGTTTCTAATACAGGACATATGCCATCCAGTAGTCACCATCTGCTCACCCACAGAAAAACCATATTTAAAAATCTAGAGCTTATGTGGTCTATCCAATGCAATTTTCTGAATCAGCACCCCAAATAACCCCAGGAACAGGCCTAAAAACGAAGACACCAAGGCACCCCCGCTTCACTCGAGGAGGGAGGAGGAGTAGAAGCAGCAGTCAGGAGGCTTGTTGTCACACCTTTTGCGGGTAGTTAGCCTCTTCCCTCCCTATTGCCTCACGAGACCAGTCTTTCTTATTACAATGGTGCACTGGTGGTTCACAGAGCACAGGTTGGAAACCACTGGTTTATATGGTTGTGGATATCATATATGGGTATCTGCATGTATGCTGGGAACCTGCAGCTGGTGCAGTCATATTACTTAAAATAATCCAATACAGTGAATATGTGGACATGGTAGAAAGCATCCAGGTAAGACTGGTGTTCCTTTCTAACCTCCACTTTTCCACCAAGACTTTGGGTTAGTGCTTGAAATTTTGCATTTTGAACTGTAACTCCCATCTTGAAGTGGTTGTGTTAGTTGGGGGAGTTTGTTGCACTAAAGATTCAAAGATAACTTTTTCCGGCTCTGCCTTGGATGTGTCAGATGCAGAGACCTCAAAGTACTCTGATGCTATCCATAGAACTGGCCCATAATACTAATCTAATCAAAACATATCCAGTAAAAACATATTTTAAAAACATGGTGATAAAAATGCATCAGCAAAATAAAAAACCCACAGGATAAGTGCCTGGTATAATATATCTTAAGAATCCACCCCACCATGTTACCCAAACTCCTGATTATACAGAGGTTTGGAAAGCCTCCAACCATTTGCTTAAAATGAGATCATTCTGTCTATATGAAATATGCACACCATCATGCTGTGATCATGACCCAGTGATGCTTCTAAAACAAATGCAGAAAAGGCCAAGAGCAATTTCTACATATTCATTCCTTGCATTCTTTAAATCCAGATACTTTTTAGTCCTCGCTCCCATAAAAAACATAGCATTAGCCATCACTAAAAAATACTGGTAGTAGCAGTAGTAGCATTTTAAAGAATCAAAATCTGGTAGAAATAGAGAGCTCACAAATATGATCCTAGGTTCCTTTCCCTGATGGATTTTCCAAGGCTTACCAAGGAAAAGACACAAAGTGAGATTCAAGATGGAAAATGCATTTCTCGGGAGGTCTTCCTCTCCCCCGCCCCACCGGCCATCCGGAAGACAGGAAAGACCAGACTGTTCATAACACAGGAGAGAGACCTTCCCAAAGTCTTTGGGGGGAAATCAATCAAAGAAATTATTTTCCCACAGACTAGGGCATAGCAAATCTTAATAGCAGGGTTTTCCCCCCTCCTGATTGAGGAATAAATCTTTGATTAATTTATAGCCTGGAGTGACTATATAACAGTCCCCAAAGTGTTTTCCAAATATTCTAGCAAGAAGCTGAGCTCCAGAAAGAAACATTTTAAAATAAAAAGTTGGCTCTCCCCAAGTTAATGAGGAGTTTGATGCTCTGAAGTTCTCTCTGTATTTGAGTTGCGTAGAATTCAATTGGGTGTGTGTGTGTCAAATCAAGCTTTTAAAAATATTTCATTCTTAAGTCCCATTGAAATTAATGAGAATTGAATAAATTCAAAGAAGTCCGATTAAAATTAATAGCATTTAAGGAAATTATGACTGGTGAGCCTCATTAATTCAATGAGCCTTCAGTGGCAGTAGGAGTGCTGCAGTCATAAATTCATTTGCTAAAGAAAGAGGGCACAGTTGAACTCACTGGAATATACTTGGGGGGAAAACATGCTTAAGGGCTTGTAATAACTAAATCTGGTTTGAAGCAACAATTTTTGAAAGTCTAAAGCAGACTTCCTGGACTTTTATGTTTCATTATATGTTTCACTACTGGTCTCAGTCTCGTGTGTTATGTCTCATTTACAATAAACGTTTTTATCACTGGTCCAGGAATGGCTTTACCAAGACAACTCAGTATGTCTACATCAGGTAGCAGCACCCTGCTGCTGTTCCTAAGAGACTTGCCTTTCAAAAACCCCTGCCATTAACCTCACTCATTTAACATTTACTGCCTATGTCAAATGCCCTTTGCAGCTCACCTCTCTGGGTCCACCAATTGGGTGGAAGGAGGTCAAAAGTTGCAGAGAATGGAAATACAACCCATGCAAGCAGTGATGAGAGTGGCAGGTTGCTATGTGTCTTCCTATGTCAAGTGAAGAGACATCTTGAACCATCCATGCCGCAGTCCTATTCAAGACTACCCATTTATCACATGGGTCTCTCATCCTTCATCCCAAGAAATCATTGCTATAAACCCAAGGTGGACAACCGCACAGGTATGGAAGACTTTTTTTCTGTGCCTGTCCAGAGATTTAGCATCACCAAAAGTGATATGAAGTCACTTCCAATTTCCACCAATTGAGGGACAGTATTTCTCTCTCTTTATCTGTGTATGTATTTGTTTTTGTTTTAGATTTTGGGGGATTTGCAGGGTTATGGGAAGAAAAACACTGTATTTTAAGGCAGTTTTGACCTGTTTGAGGGTCAAATGATGCCCAAATATTGTCCACAATTGGGTTTTTTTTAGCAGCTGAGAGGTCTTTTGGAAGACCACCTCTGCTATAAACTTTGGAATTTATTTACATTATCCCTTAAAACATCTAAGAAGTCAGGCTGAGAGAAAGTGGCTAGGTCAAAATAAATCATTCTCTAGGAAACTATTTCAGCATAAATGCAGTCCTACTAAACTAGTGGTTCTCAGCCTGTGAGTCCTCAGATTTTTGGCCTTCAACTCCCAGAATTCCTAATAGCTACTAAACTGGCTGGGATTTCTGGGAGTTGTAGGCCAAAACACCAGGGGACCCACAGGTTGAGAATCACTGCACTGAACTATACCGCCTACTAATAGGAATTTCTGTAGCATTCGTAAATGCAGTTGGTCATCCCACCTCGAAACACTGATTCAGTGACAGTTTTTATATATGCTAGTTTTCCCTTCAGCGCTTGATTCAATTCCAACTATAGATAGGACTAAGAATCAAATTTAAGGTGTAGTAAAACTGAAGGGAGAGACCCAGCATTGTGTAGTGGTTTTAGCCTTGGACTATGAATCTGTAGACCAGAGTTTGAATCCCTAGTCAGCCATGGGAACCCACTGGGTGAGCTTAGGCAAGTCACAATCTCTCAGCCTTAGAGGAAACCAAAGGTAAAACTCCTCTAAACAAATCTTTTTAAGAAAACTCTATGATAGTTTCACTTTAAGATCCCCATAAGTCAAAGGTGCACAACAACAAAAGCTGAGGTAGCTATTTCCTTTGGGTTTTAGTAATGGGCTCTTCAACAAGTCTAAAAGAAGCATTTTAAAGTCTCCTTTGGAGGAGACTAAAGACCATAACTTTGCCTGGATCATATTGTGGGCTTAGGCTGGAGGAAATATATGTAGGTTACAGCTATGATAACTATCTATCTGATAGTTATCTGCTTTGAGCTCAGTGGTACTTATTTCTGAATAGACATGTACAGGGCTGTGCTGTAGGATGTAGGAACTAGGGATGTAAATCTTCACATTCTTCATCCTCACATGCCAGGACAAATGTTTTCTGTAGCTTTCCCCCAGCGCAGGAGGAAATAAGGATTCTATGCAGTTCTTGGGAGGTTTTCATACTCCGGAAAGCTTTTCAATTTATTTATTTATTTGCTCAGAAACACACATAGGCTTGCATCCTTTTGGTAAATTATGATTATAGCACCACAACTCACTTTTTGGTCATTGCAGAGATCAGAATTGTCTACCAACTACACAATGACCGAAAAGCATCCTTCCTTGAACTCAGCAATTTCATATAGAAATGGTGGGATCACCATAGGGAGGACCTCCAGAGGATCCTTGGCAAATTTCTGGTGCCGTGTGTCCTACTATAAGATGATCAGATACATGTCCACTGTTTCCTCCACTCTCTACCAACTTGGATGTCCCTGGGTTTAGGGGAAAACAACATTGGATAGAAGACTTATTCCTTAGGAGATATAGCTATGTCTTTCAGCTATATCTCTCAATGCAACAACAGAGTTATAGTTTTACTATACAAAACAACAAAAATTGTATTTGTGCAGAAAACCTCTTTTCTCTACAGGAAATACTTTGTGGAAAACCTGTGTTTTTTATGCCTAAAATCCACATTTCTTTCCACACAAATGAATTGTCCAAGAAGAGTTCACGAAGTGTGAAGAATATTGGTGACCGTCTATTTTCAATAATGTTAGGAAGAATGTCCTGAGTCTAAGAGCTGCTTAACAGAGAAAAGAAGGCATTGGACTCTTTTAGCTTGGAGATTTTTTAAACAAAGGTTCCATGATCATGAGTTAGGAATGGTTTATGTGTGCTGTTTCTTTATGGGCAAGAGGTTGGGTTATATGATCTTGGAGATCTTTTCCCATTTTTCTTCTATCATTGTTGTTGTTGGCATTTATATCTATCATTTTTACTAATTATTGGGATTCAAGATAGCTTACAAAATACAAAAATCAATATAGATTAAATTACACAAATAAGACTGTATTTAAATGTTAATTTAAAGTGCAAGGAAAGGATGAAAATATGGTGAAAACAAAAGATAGAAATCAACTGAACACCACTCTAAGGCTTTTGCAATTAATTCTTAAAATAATATCAGAAAGAGAAGGACAGCAAAGAAGAACCCATCTCAGGCTTCCTAGAGAGGAAATTCCAAAATCTGAGAGAGGTCATGGAGGTAGCCCTCTCCTTTGTTCCCACCAAACACACCTGGGAAGAAAGTAGGAGTGAGTGAAGGCCTCAGAGCCTGAAATTGTTTTATCTCCCCTGTTGGGCACCATTCATAGAATCACAGAATAATAGAGTTGGAAGAGACCACATGAGCCAACTCCCTGCCATGCAGGAAAAACACAAAGTATCTCTGACAGATGGTCATTGAGCCTGTGTTTAAAAGTTTCCAAGGAAGGAACTTCCACCACGTTTAATTTAATTTTTCATCATTTTGTTTCTTAAGTTACAGTTAGGTTGTTTATATTGTCTAATGTGCCTTGTCCTGACGTAAACTGTTTGTATGGTTTTCTTTCTCTCTTTTTTTTTTTGAGGGGGGGACAATTTTTATTGATAAATTGGATTTCTGGATTTAAAAAGAGGAGAGGAAAATCAGGATAGTGTGGGGGGGGGGGGTACTGGGGGGGTGGATAGTGTACTTCCATTCTGCTTTGGGATGGTGTTGCAAAAAAGGATAAAAAACTGATTGTATGGTTTTCTTTTGGCATTGAATGGTTGCCATATTTGTTGGAAACAGCCCTGAGATTGGGCCGTCTAGAAATAAAGTTTATTATTAGAAGGAGCAAAGGCAGGACAGAAATAGGAGTGATCAAGGAGGGATGGAAGGAAGTGGGAGAACAAAGGAAGAAGGGAGGAAGGGAAGGAAAAGGAAAAGCCTTAAGAGGAAAGGTGTTCTTACCATACATCAAGGGAACCACTGACCGCATAGGCAAACTGATGAAGAAGCACAACCTACAAACTATCTACAGACCCACAAAGAAAATCCAACAAATGTTACAGTCAGTGAAGGACAAGAGGGATCCTCTCTCTTCTGTAGGAGTCTACCGGATACCATGCAGCTGTGGACAAGTCTACATAGGGACCACCAAACGCAGCATTGCCCAAACAAGAGTCAAAGAACATGAAAGGCACTGCAGACTAATTCAACCAGAGAAATCGGCCATAGCAGAGCATTTGATGAACCAGCCTGGACACAGGATATTATTTGAGAACACAAAAATGCTGGACCATTCCAACAACTATCATGTCAGACTACACAGAGAAGCCATTGAAATGCACAAGCATGTGGACAACTTCAACAGAAAGGAAGAAACCATGAAAATGAACAAAATCTGGCTACCAGTATTACAAAACTCCAAAATCAAAACAGTAGATGGGAACCAACACTCTGAGGGCTTGACTGAACAAAGGATGCCCCCAGGCAAGAGACAAAACATTTCCAATGCTAATTAGGGTGATTAACTGAAACATTAATGCTGGCTCCCAGTGAGAAAGGACTCTTGCCACACCCTGGACTCTACACAGATATATATTCTTTCCTTTCCTCACTTAGTTTATCCATACCTCACAACCTCTGAGGATGCCTGCCATAGATGTGGGCGAAACGTCAGGAGAGAATACTTCTGGAACATGGCCACACAGCCGGAAAGACATACAACAACCCAGCCTTAAGAGTGTTTCAGGAGCAGAGGAGAACCTTTTCCAGCCTTTATGAACAAACAACTGCACCGTTTATACCAGGCATGGGCAAACGTCGGCCCTCCAAATGTTTTGGACTTCAGTTCATGCTGGCTGTTAGGAATTGTGGGAGTTAAAGTCCAAAATCCCATGCCTGGTGCAGATGCACCCGCCTGGCCTCAAAGCGGGGAGAGTGGGAGTGCAGCCGGGTGGGTTGGGGGCGAGGCCGAGCGCCCCACCATCCCTGGCGAGCCGGGCCAAGAAGGGCTGGGGCTCTGCGTCCTTCCAAAGACCCCTCCACCCGTCACCTCTCCCCGGGCTGGAGCCAGCAAAGATACACAGGCTATAAATCCCCGGGGCTCGGGCGGAGGGGCGGAGAGACGGGCGGCCGGGAGGCGCTGCTCGGACCCATCCATCACGGCCCTGATGACTCCGCGCCGCCGCCAATGGCTTCTGCAAAGAGGTGGCATCGTTATCCTGTCCGAATGATGCATACTATTAGCATTAAGGCTTAGATCATCGCCTGCTTTTAAAATCATCACCAGCACTCAATGGAAGGAGAGGCGACGCGGGGGAGGGAGGCCGGGGGAGCCCAGTGGAGGGGCAGTGTTTCCCCCTCTGCCAGCTCGGAGGCAGTCGGGTGGGAGAAACCCCGAAGGGTCGTGTGGGGTGGACCCTGCCCCTTCGGAAGGGAGGATCAGAGCGGGAAACATGTGCACCCCGATCAAAGGGCCAAGCTCCCTCCCATCTAGACCAGGCATGGGCCAACTTGGGCCCTCCAGGGGTTTTAGACTTCAACTCCCACCATTCCGAACAGCCTCAGGCCCCTTCCTTTTCCCCCTCAGTCGCTTAAGGAAGGGGCCTGAGGCTGTTAGGAATAGTGGGAGTTGGAGTCCAAAACCCCTGGAGAGCCCAAGTTGGCCCATGCCTGGTCTAAACAGTGTGTCTTTGGTAACTCCTGGGATTTTTTAATATATATTTTCAAGCCACGAATCATGAAATCTATGGATGTAGTATGCTTACTGTATGTATCTGTGTTTCCTCAAGTCAAACTTTGATTTATGATGATTCCATGAATTTTGTAGGGTCCCCTACCCTGTTGTTTCCATTTCCTTCCTCTGAAATACAGTCCGCAACATCTTTTATGATCTCCCACCCAGGTGCTAACCGGGGCTGGGCCTACTTAACTTCCAAGATCAGACAGGATCCCATCCCTTTAGCAGGAGTTCCCAAACTAAGACATGGGGGGATGCAGTCCTCCAAGGTCATTTGCCTGGCCTCACCCTGAACTTTAGACTTAGGTCCCTTCCACACAAGTTCTGAATAAAATCCCACATCATCTACTTTGAACTGAAATACATGGTAGTGTGGACTCAGATAACCCAGTTCAAAGTAGTTATTGTGGGATTTTCTTCCTTGATTTACTGGGTTATATGACTGTGTGGAAGGGCCCTTAGAGTCACCCTAAGTCTGAAACAATTTGAAGACACACAACAACAACAATAATAATCTACTTGACTATCTATCTCATCAGCCAAAAGCAGGCCCACAGTTCCCATTGAAACACTGATAAGTTTATGTTGGTTAAAATTGTTCTTCATTTTAAATATTATATTATTCTGTCATGGTTTTTCTACTGCAAATAAGATATATGCAGTGTGCATAGGAATTCATGCATGCTTTTTTTTTTCAACTATAGTCCAGCCCCCCAACAGTCTGGAGGACCATAAACCAAAAAGTTTGAGGACCCCTGCCTTTAGGATATTTAAGCACTTATCCTATCTGTCTACTTATCCATCCACCCAAACACATATAGTCCTTGCTACCATTTTTTCTTGTAGTTATGTTCCCTCATTATTGTTAAGTTTCTCACTTGTGCATGTAAGTTTACTTGGGACTCAAGCATTTACAGAAGTTCTAATCCTAGTTACCAAAGCACTTGGAGCTCTTCCTTTGTACCAATGATGAACCTCTCCAAGCAAAAGAGACAGAAGAACTTAGCCAGTCTTGAGACCTCCAATCACGTCAAAACCCAAATGGGGTGCAAATGTTGCTAGATCTACCTATTTTCAATTGTGTTAGAGTCTGTTATCCTCTCAGTGCTTCTACTATTCCAAACGGGAATCCATGGCCTGGTGTTGGTTTATGAGCCATTGGTTGTCACTCCTTGGCAAAACTCCAGGGGAAAAAGAAATAGTTGTGTTCAATTGATAAAAATATGCTTCCAGCCCATAGAACAGTATGGGGAATTGCAATACCCACACCAGGCAGAGAAGCATTCTGTATTATGCAAATTGGAGCTACTGGATGCCAGTGACATGTGTGGCAGAAAAGTCAGAATTGTTTAGAAAAAAGAACTATAATCCCAAAAGAGATGTGAGAAAGGGATGAGAAGACAGCAGAATGGGCCTGATTTCAATAACAAGGAAGTCAACATGTAACTGATCCTTCCTGGGATTAATGGAGAGAGTGGGATATGCTGAGAGAAATGCTGGCTCTACCTTAAGAAAAATGTTGTCCTCTGTGACAGTGTTGTAGAGCTTGTGTCAATACAGTTTAATTTTTCCCTGCAGCACTCAGATTACCAAAGAGTGGCCAGGGGAACTTTGGAGACAACTTCTTAACATACTGTTTTGGAAAGCTGTAAGATGGAGAACATAACATTCCTTCACCTCAACACAAGGAACAACACTCCTCAGACCCTGTGGTTATGTAGCTAGCTGGAGTGGATTGTAATGATTGCTAGCTCTTTGCTGCTTTGTTTTCTGAGACTATCCAAATTTAACCAAAGGGCTCAGGCACCACCTCCCTTTAGTAATGCAGCTGCCCCTTCTTGCTTTCATAAACTTAGTTGGGTAATATATTAGTTTCCTGCAAATCAGAGAATCTTGCCATGCATAAAAAAAGAACTTCTGGAATTAATGTACTCTGAACTTTCCAAACTTTAACGTCAAAAGGTTGTCTTATACCTGGGACAACTGGATTCCAATGACCTGTGATTCCAGGATGAGGATGTTCTTAAAGGCCAGGATGGGAATAATCAAGAGATGGGGATGGAAATCTTTTTCCTTGAACTGGATGACATAGAAGAGGATCGGGGATGGTACTAGGAGAGTAGCAAAGCAGTGGCCAACCAGGCGCTGTAGAAATGTAACTCCCAGCAGGCCCAGCATTTATAGCCAATGGTAAAGGGTGCTGGGAGCTATAATCTAACAGTGTCTGGAAGACCACCTGGGTTCTTTCTGGAAAACCTGTGGAGACAAGGGTAGAATTAGCTGCTGATAGTGACTTCTTTGCTTTATAAAGAACATACAAACAATGATCAATTACCAAATGAGGTCCTCCACTGAGTAAAAGGAGTCATAAGAATATATATCTGATTCTTCCATTTGAAAAAAAACTAGCTCAAAAGGATTCTTCAAGGATGTACTTGGTCAACAACAGATGGCTTCAGATAGGATGTGGAGTCTGGATTTCATTAAGGCCCCCACCCCTATCTTTTCTCCCAAAATTAAAGTACTATGTTGTGGCTGTGGTGGAAATTTCCTTTTTTTTAAGTGGGCCTTATAAAGCTACATAGAGATGAGAAACATTAGACCCATCTGTCATTTTGGAATTTAGGTTTTGGAAGCTGAGCTGGTATGGCCAATAAGGGATGATGGGAATTGTGAACCAAAATATCAGGGAACAAGGCCTCTGTCCTTGAACTAAATGAGTTCTCGAACTTCTGACTTAATTTTATTTTTCCATTTCATCAGATTGCAGTTGCCAAGGTAGTTTTCAAATAGTTTTTTTTTTTATCTGACCTCCCTTCTCTCCTAAGCTTGTGTGTATATACAACTCCCATCTAAGCATAATATTTTATACATGTGATGAAGTGTGGCAAATGCTTGAATTCATAATACATTTGTTTATCTTTAAGGTGCCGCTTTCTGGCTCTGGATCTCGGCAGCTCATTTTGTCTTTTAGCATCAGCAGTAGCAGAAGAACCTCAAACAACCCCGTGGCCTTTGAGATAGTCATCTTTCCAAAAATGGCTTTCCCCATCCCTTGCTGATTTCCCAGTTTATGAGTGGAAGAGGGAAGTCACCAGCAAGCCATAAACACCCAGTTTCTCTTTCCTTCATTTTTTAATAAACACAAGGGCTAGTCCATTTCCCAGGGCACAAGCCTGCAAGCTACTTTGACCATCTGGAGGACATTCCACTAATTACTCTTACAGGAGATGACTGCTTTCTGATACTGTTGAAGCCTGATAACTTTGCTCAATTCCCCAAACCCCACATTATCTAGCCTGACCTGAAAATGAAGACGCATGGGTCGATGGATTTCTCATCACCATAAATAAATAGGGGGGCCTTGGGTGTTATTGCTCCCTATACACTTTTCTTTCCTTCTTATGCATTGTGCCTGCAAGGAAGGGGGAACAGCAGGGAGCAGAGTTTGATTATCCATTTTAACATTTAACAAAACACATAAGAAGAGTTATGGAGATAGGAATGTAAGGACTCTACTGAATCAGACCAAAAACAAATATAGTCCAGCATTTTGTTCACTCTGTGGTCAATCAGTATAGAAAACCAACATGTAGGATGTCAGTACAATAACATTTTTGCAGCAAAATGATGTTGGAGGATATATACCATTGCTACGCCTTCTGACAGTGCATTGTTTTTAAGGTTGTGAACCGCTTTGGGACAAAATTCAGAGAGAAAAGCAGGGTGCAAATAAATATAACAACAACATACCCTACTATTACAAACCTTGTCCTCCAAGAATATACATTTTCCACTTTTCAAGCAATCTAGGCTGACAGCCATCTCTACATTTAGTGGCAGGGAATTGCAACACTGAAGTATATGCTGTGTATAGAATTACTTTTTTTGTCTGTTCTGACTCTCATTATTCGTCTTCACTGGGTACTCCCTATTATGAGAAAAAGTCCTATTTGCTTTTTCCATAGCATCATAGAATTGGAAGACATTCCAAGGGCCATTCAGTCCAATTCCCTGTCATGAAGAAATCTATATATATAAAAGAGTGATGGCATCACGGCGATTCACAAAACAACAAAAGTACAGGCCCCCCAACCTCAAAATTTGACAACACAACCCATCATCCACGCCTCAAGGTTGATACAACAAAAAGAAAAGAAAAATAAAGTCCTAATTAGAGGGAGAGCAATAATTTTTTTTATCCAATTGCTGCCAGTTTAGAGGGCTAATCTCTGCCCACTTGGTTACTTAGCAACCAAGGGACAGCCAGGTTTCAGTTAGGGGACAGGCCGATTTAGGCCTCACTTAGGCTTCTTCCACAGATTATCTAATTTGCACTGGATTATATGGCAATGTAGACTCAAGGCCCTTCAACACAACTATATAACCCATTTATAATCTTATATTATCTGCTTTGCACTGGATTATCTTGACTCCACACTACCATATAATCCACTTCAGTGTGCATTTTATACAGCTGTGAAGAAGGAGCCTCATATAATCCAGTTCTGAGCAGATAATATAAGATTAGAAATATACAGTAGAGTCTCACTTATCCAACGTAAACAGGCCGGCAAGATAAGTGAATATGTTGGATAATAAGAAGGGATTCAGGAAAAGCCAATTAAACATCAAATTAGGTAATCGTTATACAAATTAAGCACCAAAACATCATATTATACAACAAATTTGACAGAAAAAGTAGTTCCATGCGCAGTAATGTTATGTAGTAATTACAGTAGAGTCTCACTTATCCAACACTCGCTTATCCAACGTTCTGGATTATCCAACGCATTTTTGTAGTCAATGCTTTCAATATATCGTGATATTTTGGTGCTAAATTCATAAATACAGTAATTACTATATAGCATTACTGTGTACTGAACTACTTTTTCTGACAAATTTGTTGTCTAACATGATGTTTTGGTGCTTAATTTGTAAAATCATAACTTAATTTGATGTTTAATAGGGTTATCCTTAATTCCTCATTATCCAACATATTCGCTTATCCAACGTTCTGCCGGCCCGTTTATGTTGGATAAGTGAGACTCTACTGTACTGTATTTACAAATTTACCACTAAAATATCACAATGAATTTAAAACACTGACTACAAAAACATTGATTATGAAAAGGCAGACTGCGTTGGATAATCCAGAACATTGTATAAGCGAATGTTGGATAAGTGAGATTCTTCTTTAATATGAAATAATTACTGGGATAGAATAATGCAGAACAATATAATCTCTAAAACCAGGACAGTAAATAAACAGGGGAAATCCACACAGGAAACAATCAGGGCCAGCTAACACCTCCCAACAAAGTATTCCCATCATCAAAGTCTGGCAAATTCTGTTTTCTCAGGGCCACAGACAGTAGAAGCACATAAAATATCGCAAACAACACCACTCTGAAAACAAGAGAATTCCAGACAGGAAACAATCAGGGCCAGCTAACACCTCCCAACAAAGTATTCCCATCATCAAAGTCTGGAAAATCCTCTGTTTTCTCAGGGCCACAGACAGTAGAAGCACATAAAATATCGCAAACAACACCACTCTGAAAACAAGGGAATTCCAGACAGGAAACAATCAGGGCCAGCTAACACCTCCCAACAAAAAATTCACTCAGGAGGAAACAGCCAGGCTTTAAAGCTGCAAGGCCATTACATCCTAATCATTTTTCCTAATTGCAGCATTCATACTTGCCTCCAACAAACAAACAAAAAACCAATCAGAAATATTGTATATTCACAACCTTTAGGAAATAATATCCCCTGATGGCGCAGCGTGTTAAAGCGCTGAGCTGCTGAACTTCTGGACCGAAAGGCTGCAGGTTTGAATTGGGGGAGCGGAGAGAGCCCCCACTGTTAGCCCCAGCTTCTGCCAACCCAGAAGTTCGAAAACATGCAAATGTGAGTGCATCAATAGGTACTGCTCCTGTGGGAAGGTAACGCCGCTCCATGTAGTCATCCCACATGACCTTGGAGGAGTCTACGGACAACGCCGGCTCTTCGGCTTAGAAATGGAGATGAGCACCAACCCCCAGAATCAGACATGACTGGACTTAATGTCTGGGGAAAACCTTTACCCTTGACCTTAACTACCACCAATTCCTCAATACTTTATTTCCCATACCACCAGACTTCGCCACAGCAACGCGTGGCCGGGCACAGCTAGTATATGTATAAATGAAGAATCCCCAACAGATGGTCATCCAGTCTGTTTTAAAACCTCCAGAAAATGAGGCTCCATTGTACTCAAGACAGCACAGTGAAGGTCTTCCTAATGTTCAGGTCATCTCGCATTTATGTAATTAGGTTCCTTGGAGGAAAGATGGGATAAAACTGTGACTAAGTCTTTAAAATTACAATAGTGTGTAAATTTCAAAGTGCTCCAGAACTCATCATCAAGCTAGATGGTAAAATAAGCTGAAGAAAAAAGTAGTGGATGCTAAAGATCTGCATTTAGTCACAATCTTAAGAGTGTCTGAGAGAAGGTTGGCAGGCATTTAAATTAGGGTCTGCTTAGTATTGTTATGGTTTCTGTTTGCATACTATTAGTATGAAAAAGGTCTGTTTTAAAAAGATATAATCCAACTGTTCCTGACATCTTCCCTCATTCTTAAGCAAGCATTGGTTGCCCTTTCCTGGGATGACTGTTTGGTGGATTGGGCTCTTACTCTCCAGCTTCCCCCACCCCAGAAAAGTCTTGGAAACGGCTTTCCTTTCCTCTTAGGCCTCTCCTCCTAAGACACCAATTAGCAAAGGCTAAACCCATTAACAGATCTCTGGTTTCAACCAGCTGGCCTGTATCACGGCCTGGATGAGATCTGGAGCCGGAATCCTACCCTCCTCAGCCGGGACCTCCCAACGAACCATCATCAATAATCATAACACACTTTAATGGCTTGCCTTCCTCTCCTCTCATTTCATCTGCTGAGCCTGAGAAGGAATCCCAAACCAAAAGAGGCCTCTCTCTCCTTGGTCCTTGGGGACTGGTGTTTACGGGGAACTAGCACTTTCTGTGTTTGTTGATAGCCACAAAAGAGCTGCAAGACCATGGAAAGGTGGAGTCCATCCCTCAAGATCAGCCTGCCCTCTGAGACTGCGTTTTGCCCACTCTGTCCCCCAGTCCACTCTAGGCATCCACAAGAATTGCCATTTCTTCAGCCCATGGAATGTTTGGGGTTATTTTTAATAGTGATTTGGCATTTTAGAGAGTGCTTAAAGAAGTTCATTTATGATTGGTCTTGCCCCACATTAACTCTGGGATTCATTTGTAGTCGAAATGGTCCCACCACAAAGCTCTCCTAAACTTCACCAGGCCTACTTATTGAAATGTGTGACAATAGCAACATTTTTACTTTTTTAAACCAAAAATAAAAGCTACTATTATCAGAAAGAAAAGACCTCGTGGGAACCCAGGAAGTTGCCTTAAATTGAGTTAGAAATATTGACCACCAAGTCAAGCCTTTTTCTATCTGCTGTCCTCCAGATGGATTGGACCAGAGCTCCCAAAAGTCCCCTAGTCAACTATGCTGCAGAAATGTCAAGCTAGCTTTATACTGTGTATAGCAGGGAAGAGTGGGTTGCTTCTGGCTCCCTCAATGTTTTGGACTACAACTTCCAGAAAGCCTTGTCATTAGCCAGGTTAACTAGAAATGGGAATCATTGTAGGCCTCTGGCCCAAAATAATTAGGCATCAGGGATCCCATCTGTGAATTCCTACATAGGAGAATGGGGTTGGCTTTGTGGTCTCTGATAACTTTGTTGTTCTATGATCAGGACCACTAAGACTCTTTTGCTCCAGGAAGTACCAAAGTCTCCTAGTACCAAGTGGCTTCCTGGTCACTTTTTCAGTAGCTAGAAAGGAAAGGAAAGTTAGGGTTTCAGGGAGAATTTGACCTCCTTATTTGGAGGCAATACGCTTAAACCTGCCCCCACCCCATAGCTGCTTCTCTGTGAACTAAGGACCTAAACACAGAGAGAGATCATCATGTTTTCTTAGGCAAGGAGTACTCAGAGGTGACTTTGTCAGCTCCTCTCTCAGAAAGTTGCTTACAAGCACTTGGTGTCCTCAAAGTCTCTTATCCAAGTATTAACCAGGGCCAACCCTGCTCAGCTTTCAAGAGATCTGTTGCCTTTTATGTGGCCCTCCAGATGCTGGACTATAACTCCTGGATTCCTCATCATTAGACATAACTAGAGCTAATGAGAGTTGTGATACAGTAGCATCTGGAAGGCTGCAGTTTGTTCTGTTTAGTTGGGATAGTTTGGTTTTATTCGAAAATGTGATCATAACCTATTAGGAATATATTCATTACCTGTTATGATTATGATACCAATATGGTTAGATACTGGTGCAGACTAACAAAAATACAGAAGTCTAGGGGTTTATGTGAGCAGAGGTGAGAAAAAGCAAAATAGCCAGCTTCCCTTTCCCTTTAAAGAGTCATGCACATAAAATAAGCATCAGAGACATCAAAAGTAAAATAGTAAAAATATGTTTACTCACAATCTTGTATGATGATGGTCATACAGGTAAAAACATCTTAGTTCCAAAAAGAATACAGTTCAGGATACTATATATCTCTTAACAAGAAGTAACATCAGCAGGCAGCATGGCTGAATCAAGAAGAAGGAAGAGAGCAGGAAGAGAAAAAAGAAAGTCTCCCCTTTTATGTAACTTCCTGTATGTCTCCAGGAAGTATACTCCCATTTCCCACTTCACATGCAAACCCCCTAAAATGGTGCCATCAACTTTGGAATGCAGCTTTGGCTTCAGGTTACTAAGCAACAAACAAGCTAGCTACATTTTTTTTGTGTGTCAGGAAGATTTGAGAAACTGCAAGTCACTTCTGGTGTGAGAGAATTGGCCGTCTGCAAGGACGTTGCCTAGGGGACGCCCGGATGTTTTGATGTTTTTACCATCCTTGTGGGAGGCTTCTGTCATGTCCCTGCATGGAGCTGGAGCTGATAAAGGGAGCTCATCCATGCTCTCCCCAGGTGGGATTCAAACATGGCAGCTTTCAGATCAGCAACCCAACCTTCAAGTCACATAAACCATCCCACATTGAAAATGCATGCATGATTGCTAGATAACCCAACAGGTTTGAATTTAGATACATGATGACTGGCTTTAAAATGTCCTTTAACCTTTCTCCAACCTCAGAACTACAAGTGCTATTGGGTTACAATTTGTTCAATAGTATCTGGGGACCCAAACTGGGTAAATTGAAGGTAAGCGTAATGCTGGTGTGGCCCTCCAGGAAAATGAGTTTGACATTCATACTTTAGGGTGTTTAGGCCCGTACAAAACCACCTCTGTTGTTGTGTTGGACATGACAACCTTCTTCAAGCATCTCTAGTAATGTTCCCTGGGGAGATAGGGTGGATTATAAAAATATATTATTATTATTATTATTATTATTATTATTATTATTATTATTATCATCATCTATGATCCCACTGCTTACTGTTTCCTGTATGTATGTTCTGGTATGCAACTTCCTTTATACTATGGTTCCTGAGAAGTGGGAAAAGGGGCTGCAGACCAGTGCTCTTTTTCTATCCCACTCCTTTTGACTATGCGACCCCCTTGATAGCTGTTTTGTTATAAGAGAGATGCCCTGGCTGGATGGCACAGAGAATTATCTCAAACATCTGGAATTGGACTAATAAGTTTTGCACCTATGTATGCTGGAGACATGAAGGTTGTGAGTACATCAGATATGTTACTTTTATCAAAGTCTACTTCATTTTTGTCTCTTGAGTACATGATATAAAACAAGTTGTTTTATGGGAGAATATATATATATATATATATGGCACTGAAAAACACTTCTGAAGCACTAATGTTTTCCTAACAGATCAGATATAACAGGTTATTCAGTCTAACAATGAAAACCATTGCATAGCATAATTATATCTGGTTGCATACAAGACAAAATGCTACTCTAAAGGGTTTTTGGCTTTTCTCTGAAAGGTCATGCTTTTCTAAAAAGTTATGATCTCCAAAAGGTGTTTTTCCAAAAGGTTATGAATGCCCTTTTCCAAAATGTTGTTGTTGTCTCTACCCGACTTTCTTCTCTTAAACATCACGCAATCCAATGTGCTTTAGTTCCCATTTAGCCGACTTTAGGATCCGGATGATGTTTCTCTGTCCTGCCACTAGGTTCGGGATGAAACTAACATCTTGAAAAGAGCGGCAAAGGCAGACCTATTGTGTCTTTGAAGCCATTTCAATTGGCTTAAACCTCAGTTTACTTATTTAGGCGATCCCTCGTAGTTCAAGGATGATGGTCTTCCATTTCTTGGAAGACACCTGTGTATGATTTTTTTTATGTGTGGAGGTCGGTGCACAGTCTTCACAGAGTGAGGTTCCAGTAGTGGTGTGATTAACACAACAAGAGTGGTCTTGGGGTCTTCAGATTGTTCTTGGTCTGGAGCCTCTCCTGTGGCCACTACTGGGAGTGCATGACTCCGGTGGTTGTGCCCACTGGTTCATTGGAACACCAAGGCCCTTCACCACTCAAGGTGACAATCCATCCAGTGGGAAACCTCAGTTTATCAAACTGCAGCAGAGTCTTGCTGTGATTTCCCTGGGTGCGGACTTCCTCAAAGACTTAGTGTCTAACTCCTCAAAGTCCACAGAGATTAGAGTACATCTACATGTAGAATTAATGCAGTTCGACCCCACCATAACTGTCCGGGGCTCAATGCTATGGAATTCCAGGATTTGTAGTTTGGTGGGCCACCAGCAAAGAAAGCTAAAGACCTTGCCAAACTCCAAGTCTCATGATTCCATAGCACTGAGCCATGGCAGTTCAAGGGGTGTCGAACTACATTAATTCTATCGGGTAGATGCCCCCTAAGCCTTTGGCAATGAGGGATCGCACTAGTAATTTGGATCCAGAAGAACTCTGCTTCCTCACATTTTTGTAGTTGGAAGGCATTCTCTCCTCCCCTCCTCATTCTTTAGGCAGAATCCATTGTTAGTCCCACCTAGAGTTGAAACCATTGGACTAATATCTATATTGAATTAACAAATCTCCGCTAACCAGTGGATCTTTGGGACTAGATCATTACACTGAAGGTTAAGGGTATAAATGGATATCATCTGGCACGGGGTTGTTCTGTGCTTTCAGGCATTTCCGATTTCTGGTGACTTAAAGACAAAGGGCTTGAGCTTTATTTCTTTGTTTTTTGTCAATCCTTGTTAGGAGGAGGTTGAGAAAGTATGGCCAATGGGCACCCATGGGGATTCAAACCGGAGTCATACACAAGGTGTAGACCTAACCCAGCTTGACACCACGGCCCAACGTTATCATTCCCTGAGGCACCAGCACTCTCCTTGTAAAACTACAACTCTTGGATATTGTGGGCAGCACAAGCACACTTAGGGTACATTCATCTATGCACACAGGCGTAGACAAGAAACAATCAGACCCAGCTAATTACCTCCCAACAAAGGGTTCCCCTAGACAGGAAGCAGCCATGGACTGAAGCTGCAAGGCTATTCAATGCTTATCAAAGTGCTCAACTGCAACATTCACACTTGCCTCAAACAAACAAGAGTTCAATGTGTTGTCGAAGGCTTTCATGGCCAGAATCACTGGGTTGCTGTGAGTTTTCCGGACTGTATGGCCGTGTTCCAGAAGCATTCTTTCCTCACGTTTCGCCTGCATCTAGATCTGGAACATGACCATACAGCCCGGAAACCTCACAGCAGCCCAGACAAGAGTGCTTTCTCCCACCCTGGACATTCCACAGATATATAAACCCCACTTGCCTAATTTCCAACAAACCTCACAACCTCTGAGGATGCCTGCCATAGATGTGGGCGAAAAGTCATGAGGGAATGCTTCTGGAATATGGTCGTACAGCCCGGAAAACTCACAGCAACCCAATGTACACCCAGCCACATCCTTCAGTAGAATTGTAGCCTAAGAAAGCAGCCTGTAAAGAAGTTTCCAGGATAGAAATAAAACGAGGGTCTCAGATTTGGAGTTTTAGGCTCCTGAGCAAACTCCAAAGCCCGTTGAACTCGATGGGGCGAGCTTCCAAGGCAACATCCATGGGGCGAACGCCTTTCTAGAGCCATGAGGGCATTTACTACTGTTTTTTTCTCAAGCCCTGTCCTTCTCAAACGCTCGTCCCAGAAAGAGTTAGATCAGGAGCCTGCAGAGCTTCCTTGGCTATCTTTCTAGGAACTAGGAATCGAATTGAACTTTCAAAAGCAAACCCGTCTGTTTTCCTCTGCTTACGGAATCTTGAAAGCCTTTTGGAAAAGGCCCTGGATGGAGTCCAGCTCTCCTTGGAGCGTTTGCTTCTTGACTGACAAATGGGGAAACTGCACGAGACAGGCGCCCCGGCCCAGATTGGGATCTTTGGACCCGTTTCATCTGGAAGAGCGAATTCACATCAGGCCTATTTTCGGCAGGAAGCGAAAGCCCGATCCAATCAAGACAAAACACTCGGGGGAAAGTCTTTTTCGAGCTCAGGAGTCCGAAGGACCCAAACAAAGAGGTCTTTCCACACAAAGGGTGCATCTACACCAGGCATGGGCAAGCTTCGGCCCTCCAAGTGTTTTGGACTTCAACTCCCACCATTCCTAACAGCCTCAGGCCCTTTCTTTTTTTTCTCCTCAGGGAAAGGGCCTGAGGCTGTCAGGAATGGTGGGAGTTGAAGTCCAAAACACCTGGAGGACTGAAGTTTGCCCATGCCTGATCTACACTGTAGATAGAATGAGTGCAGTTGGACACCACTTGAACTGCCACAGTCCAATGCTATGGAATCGTGAGAGTTGTAGTTTTGCAAGGTCTTTCATCTTCTCTGCCACAGAGTGCAGGGGCCTCACGACAAACCCCAGATTCCACAGCATAGAACCATGGCAGTTAAAGTAGTGTCAAACTGTTGGAAATAGCAACCTCCCAAGCCTTCCACTATGTATTTGTTATTGTATATAATTGCTAACCTGTATTCTATGCGCATGTTGATTTGCCAGTTTGGCTGTATCTCTTTGGTATGGAAGGGGTTATAGACATGTGATTGTACTGAGCATGTTCAGACTCAGGACTCCATTTTGTATTCAGTGTGATTATGGACTTCAGTGTGTTACGCCTGTTTTACTTTTCAGTGGAGGTGGATGCATGTTACTGTTTGAACTTTAGTAGAGAAGTATGACTTATGGACTTTAGTGAGTACAACTATACCTAACGACTATGGACTATTTATTAAGAGTGATGCCCTTTATAGTCAACACAGAGAGAAACTACATCCTATTTATAACTGAACTTTAATAAGATAGGTGCCTGTATGGTGAATTAATGAGTTTGTGAGTAAACAAGATACGTTATTTTTCAAAGAAAACTTTGGGTTTAAAAAAAAAAAACCTCTGAGTGCATCTTTTAACTAATGGGTTTCAAGGGAATGCATATCTTTTGAGCAACTGCAACTGCAATTGCAATTTCAACTTCAAAGAAACAACCATCCTCTGCTTGCCAAGCATATTTTTTGAGTGGCATGTCTTTGTCCTTGGCAGTTCAAAGACACGGTGCTTTGGTTTAACAACTGAGTTACCTGTGTGCCATTACATGAATGCTTGTGAATATCACTTGTTCAAAGGGTTGACTTCTAACAAGGTCATGCTTTTCTTGACAGAGGTTTTCAAAAGGTGGTCTCCACATGTTCATGGGGATTCACATTTGCCAAAGGGATGTGACATCATTTTTTCCCTTTTAAATAAGATTATGTTTGCCATTTATTTCTAAAGGGATATTGGCTCAGACACTGTGTTCAGTTATTCCAAAACCAACTGCATTAATTCTACATTAATTTTTCAGAAATGTGTTAATTACATGGAGTCCACTTAGGCCCCTTCTACACTGACATATAATTCAGTTCAAAGTAGATAATCTGGATTTTATATGGCAGTGTAGGTGGAGCCTCTGTTTCCTAATCCTGCGGATTAGGGATCCTTACAGATACAGAATGCAATGAAACCTTGACTTGGGTTCTTGATCTGGAGTCACCGACTCAATTCGTGAAAGAAAGGCATCCTATCCGAATATATGTATTGCCTCTACACTTTAAAGAATCGCTTTAAGCACTCTCTGAAGGTTTTGTGTGGAAAGTATAGATATGTAATTTGATTTAAGTTTTAAAACCTGCTTTTCCGTTTCCAAAATCACTTCATAAAGGCAATTAAGGCGATTAAGGAGCATAGGGATAGAGTGAGAAGTGTGGAAAAAATGGCTCACACGTGGCAGGCAGTCACTGCCCTTGCATTCAGTGGGGAGGCGGATATTTTCCACCTGAGGGCCATTAAAACAAGGCGTTCCCCGGAAATATAGATTCCAGTCCCACCCGAAATAATAACAACCCAGGAAGCGAGTCCCACCGGGAGTTTGTTGACACTGCAGACGCCAATTCCTCGCCTCGGGTTTGACGAGATGGGCTTCATTCGGGGTTAGACTGCCGAGGTGTTTGATATTTCGACCTGAAAACCTCCAGGTATAACCCAGGCATGTTTCCTTCAGGTGCTTGAGCCCCAGCCTTTGCCAATCGGGCGCTGCAACTCCCTTCGAGTGTGCTGCAACTCCCAGCCATCCCATTCACAAAATCCCATTTATTCTGATCTCACTAAAATGGGACTTCAATAGGAATCGTTTTGAGCCCGCATTCTCTTTTCTTTCTTCAAATATCCGAATCCGTGGCACCGGAAGCAGCATTATCCCCTCAAAGAAGAATTCTGTCTCTGGTTTGCTGTGAGTTTACCGGGCTGTATGCCCATGTTCAAGAAGCATTTTCTCCTTACGTTTCGCCCACATCTATGGCAGGCATCCTCAGAGGTTGTGAGGTGTATTGCAAACTAGGTCCGTGAGGTTTATTTATCTGTGGAAAGTCCAGGGGGAGAGAAAGAACTCTTGTCTGTTGGAGGCAAGTATGAATGTTGCAATCAATCACCTTGATTGACATTGAAAAGCCTTTTCTCTCAATGCGATTTTAACCGATTTAACAATTCAAGGTTTAATTATGTTATCGTATGTATATGTTGTAGGTTTGTAAATTGCATTGCTTTACCTTCCGTGAGCCACGTTGAATCTCGACTAAGAAAGTGGGATTATTATTATTAATAATAATAATAATAATAATAATTAATAATAATGCAGTCTTCCGAATCTCACATCTAAAATCCCTGCGTTTGCTGCGTCTTTATCCCCTTGGGAAGTTTGCCTGTCGTTTTGGGGGCTGAAATTGTATTTCTCAACTGAAATGTTAATTTACTGCAAGGCTTGGAATTTTGAGCCAGAAGGAAAATTTTCATTAAAGATCCATTGTGTCCCTTCCATTCCCCCTCCTCACTATGTCATCTGCGTCATCCCTATCATTATTCTGAAAATACCGAAAAGAGACCGTGGATTCTGAAATCTTTCCTCTCTTGGTCTTTAAAAGAGCGTTTATAACTTTGTATTCTGCTTATCTATTTTGATCTCTGTTTCACTCCGCTGTTTTCAGAATGTTCTCATGGCTGCATGCTATCGTTTGACTCTTTGCTTTTCCATATATATCCTACAAGGCACTCTTCAGCTCCCATAAAACAAAGCTAAGTTTATTTGGGGGTGAGTGCTTTTTTAATTTATTTTTGATCCGAGGGCTTCAGTTGTTTTCCATTAAAACTTTAGGAAGGTTGCGTCGCTGTGAGTTTTCCGGGCTGCGTGGACATGTTCCAGAAGCATTCTCTCCCACATTTTCGCCCACATTTATGGCAGGCACCTCCAGAGGAAACCAGGCAAGTGAGGTTTATATATCTGTGGAACTGCTTCTGCCTGGACTGCTTCTGCCTGGGGGAATTCTTTGATGGGGGTATTAGCTGGCCCTGATTATTTCGTGCCTGGAACTCCCCTGTTTCTTGGGTGGTGTTCTTTACTGTCCTGATTTTAGAGTTTTTAATAATTGTTCATTGTTATGGTTTCCTCCTTTCTGTTGAAGTTGTCCACATGCTTGTGGATTTCAGTGGCTTCTCTGTGTAGTCTGACATGATGGTTGTCAGAGTGGTCCAGCATTTCTGTGTTTCAAATAATATACTGTGTCCAGGTTGGTTCATCAAGTGCTCTGCTATGGCTGACTTCTCTGAGTTAGTCATGTTCCTTGATTCCTGTTTGGGCAATGCTGCTTTTGGTGGTCCCTATGTAGATTTGTCCACAGCTGCATGGTATACGGTAGACTCTTGCAGAGGTGAGAGAATCCCTCTTGTCCTTTGCTGAATGTAACATTTGTTGGATTTTCTTAGTGGGTCTATAGATAGTTTGTAGGTTGTGTTTCTTCATCAGCTTCCCTAGGAAGGTTGTAACCCCACCACCACCACCACCACCACCACAACCACCACCACCACCAATGAGTGGAGATCAATGCTCACCTGGGAAAACATCGAAATTGTAGGGCTTGGAGAGTGGAGTCCCTCCAGACCCCTTGGACTACAACTTCCATCACTCAGCTAATGGCTGGTCGGTTCCAGCTGCTTTTTGTGGCAACATCTGGAAGACAACACTTCCCCAACCACAGATTAGGCAAATAGATGGATTTCAGCTGTAATTGTCAGCATTCCTACTTGGATTTATATGAGAAGACATCATTTTCTCATCACTTTCAGAATGGAATTCCCTGTGCAGATACAGAATACAGCTGGTACCACCATGGAATATCCAAAGTTTCCTTGGGCCAGGGTTACAGTCATAGAGGTTATCCTTCTGGACTTTCTGTATCTTTTACCTGGCTCAGTATGATCATTCTTTTGTATCACTGGGGAAACTGCTTGTAAATCCAGCTCCTGAAATATAGAACCAATTGAAGTTCACACAGTAACAAAACTGCCAATAGGTGTGTCTACACCTGTGTGAATCCTCTTGATTCAGTGGGTCTAGCAATTGAATTTAGGCCCTGTTGCCCTATCACAGTAGATCATTCAAAAGATTCGAACAGTATATTTATATAGTTGTGTATGGAAGCTGAAACAGATATTTATAATTGTTCAGTTGAAGTGTGTGTTTCCACCATCCTGAAGTAGCATAGCTGGAGTATCAAAGGAATGCTGAGCACCAGGGTGTTAAGAAAGTTATGAGATTCTAAAAGAAAAGAGCCAATTTAGGTCCATAGAGTGCTCAGAATCCTTGATCCACATGTATTTGTTCCTTCTGATACTCTTAGATTTGTAGATTTGCCCACAGTAACCTAGACATGGGGATCATACAGTTGACCTGCATCTCTCTAGCCATCCTAGGTAATGATAAAGGATTAAGAGAGGTACAGTTCAAAAATATCTGGAGGTGCAAGGTTCCTCATCCTTTTGTTTATCAAGTTTCTTCCCTGGCTATTAGGAACCTTGCCAAATCCACCAGGAAGCCTCTTTCAAAATCTTGAGCCAACTTCTAATTTAAGGAAGAATCCACCACAGTTCCATCTGATGGAGTCCTGGGATTTATAGTTTGGTGAAGCACCAGAGCTCCCTGATGATTCTATATAAAAGTCCTTAGACTACAAATTCTATACACATCTCCTTAAACTGCAAGTTCCAGAATTCATTACGAGTTAGAACAGGATATAGTGCTATTGTGTAGTATGAAACTAGTCTCTGTATCAGCAGCACTTTTGTGACTGGCCAGGGTCAATAAGCATATTACTTCTGCCAGTTATTTCATTTTCCTCTCACGTCTCCGGTCCTAGCCACAGCCATGTGTGCCTTTTAACACCTATACCTGGAATCCTGGATAACACTTCACTCCATCTGATGAAAAGGGCTATCGTCCAGGAAAGCCTCAAACTATAATAAACTGAAGTCCAAAATCCACAAGATAGGCAATGCCTTTATTAGGAGAAGGTTATAGCCCAGATGTGAACTTGATATTCGTTTGATCCCCTGACGTCAACTCAGCCTTTTACAAATACATATAATACACTGGTTGGTCTTTAAGGTGCCACGTCTGTCGGGGACACAAAAATGATTGATATGAAAAGCAAATCCAGCCAGGTCATATCCATTACTGATTAGAAACACCACTGATAACCACTAAGAAGTCTGGAAATGCAACAGACCTTCCCCCAAGATTTCAAAACAACAAATAGTTTCAGTTTAATCCTTGTTTATATGGCTGTTGAAGACTGATAGGTCTCCATAGATGCATACAGATAGTTGTTTCCCCCTTTAGATTTCTGAAAGAGAAAGTCCACATCAGGGTTCCTATGCTGAACCTATTTTCTCTGAAGTCATTCTTTTTGTCTTATAATTTTGTTTGAGGTGGGAGAGTTGTAGGGGCTTCGCTTAATTGCAATCTCAATTTTTATTCCCAGTTATAATGACCATCCTTGGAATACATTGTGGGAATGGACTCCTCTCCATCCATCCCACTAGTTTTATCATACATTCCACCCCCACCTCCCATTGTGTTGTAGTCTTTCAAATATGGATCTTATTGAGCCCCAGAAGTCATACATTAAAAAGTGTGGATGGACTAGACTGCCTTGGAAGGGTGGTGGGCCCCCAACTATGGTTTTAAAGGCCTCCTTGGAGGTTTTAAAACCATGGTTGAATGGTCAGCTCTCAGGAAGTAGGGTATTTTAGAGCTGTGTTTCTCAACTTGGGGGTCCCCAGGTGATTAGGATTTCTGGGAGTTAAAGGCCAAAACATCTGGGGACCCAGAGGTTGAGAACCACTGTTTTAGAGGTTAGAAGTCGAAGACTCACAATATCCTTTCCAAATCTGTGAAATATTATTTCTGTACATTCAGAAGTCACTCCCACAGCAGTGGATGGGATTTATTCCCTGCCCCAGGTAAGTGTGAAGGCTAAGATGGCTTATTCCTATCACATGTAACTTAAAATAAACTTCCTTTCAAATCAACAGACATGGGATTTGGTCCAGTTGCTCAGAGACCTTGGGTAGTGCTGGGTGTTTTGTATCACTCACTATCTTACAAGTATTTGTAGGGCAGCATGCTTTGGACTGAGGCAACTTCCAGGCTCAATGAACCAACAGACAGCTGTTTCAAAGGGAATTAATAGGATGACTTTTAATTTTATTTAAATGCAGTTGCATATGGGCAATGTATTTGTGTTGCTGAAGATATTAAAGATAGAGGACAATTCCTCCACTGCACATGAAAGCCATGCCAGATGGGGAGTGAAGATAATATTGGTCTGTGAGAACAGTTTCTCTCTGGAATCCATATTAAAGCTGTGCCTGCTTACAGTTAAACAGTGCAGTTTGAGGTGGTGTCCAAGGCGGGAATCACTGGGTTGCTGTGAGTTTTCCGGGCTGTACGGCCATGTTCCAGAAACATTCTTTCCTGCATTATATTGCATTTCAGAAAAACATCTATTTTTGTTTTATTGGCTGTTCTAAAGTCTTTGACTGTGTGAATCAAAATAAATTATGGTAAGTTCTTGGTGGTATGGGGATACCAAGTCACCTGTCTCCTGAGGAATCTGTATAACCACCAAGTAGCAACAGTAAAAACAGGCCAAGGAACCAGGCAAGTCTGTATACTCTCACCCTACTTATTCAACTTGTATGCAGAACACATGCAACCTACTGGCCTTGATGAATCCAAGGCTAGAGTTAAAATTGCTGAAAGAAACATTAACAACCTTAGATATGCAGACAGTACCACTTAGATGGCTGAAAGCGAGGAGGATCAGAAACTGCAAGTCACTTCTGGTGTGAGAGAATTGCTACGTCGCCCGGATATTGTCAATGTTTTACCATCTTTGTGTGAGGCTTCTCTCATGTTCCTGCATGGAGCTGGAGATGACAGAGGAAGCTCATCCAAGCTCTCCCGGGTTGGACTGGAACCGACAATCTTCAGGTGAGCAATCCAACCTTCAAGTCAACAGTCCTGCCTGCACAAGGTTTTAACCCATTGTGCGGGGGGGGGGGCTAGACTGATTGATGACTGGCAAATAGAGGGGTACTTCTAGGCTCGAAAATTAGAGGAGAGCAAAGATCAATCTCGAGAACATAGTTTTAAAGCAATGGTATTCCCCATATTAACCCATGCATGCAAGAGCTGGGCCATAAGGAAAGCTGAGCGGAAGGAGGTAAGGAGCTTTTGAACTGTGGTGCTGGAGGAAAATCCTGAGAGTGCCTTGGACTGCAAGAAGACCCAGCCAGTCCATTCTCCAGGAAACAAAGCCCAACTGCTCACTTGAGGGAAGAATATTAGAGGCAGAGATGAAGTACTTTGGCCACATAATGAGAAGACAGGAAAGCTTGGAGAAGATAATGATGATGGGAAAAATGAAAGGAAAAAGGAAGGGGCAAGATGGAAGAAAGGGATCCTAGAAGTGACTGGCTTGACCTTGAAGGAGATGGGGGTGGCGAAGGCGACAGAGAAGAGTCGGAAGGGACTGAAGGAATAAAGAACAACAACATAGACCCATATCAATTCAAACTGCATTATAAGTCTAAACCAGGCATGGGTAAAACTTGGGCCCTCCAGATGTGGGAGCTGAGGTCCCAAACGCCTGAAGGGCCCAAGTTTGCCCATGCCTGATCTAAACTGACCCATGTTCCTTTTATCTTCTCTTGAGGATGAGCGAAGTGCAGACTCAGGCGACCCCTCCAGGCCATTTTCGTACCCCAAACCCTCCTCCCCAGTTGCCTTCCCCTCTTAGAAGAACCAACCCTGTTCTTTCTAGTCGCAAAAACAGGCGCCACGAATTCAACAACCCATTTATTTACTATCCGCGTCTCTCTTGTTCTCCCTTCTCTCCTGGCCAGATTGTACAAAGCAACACATTTGGCGATGGCCGGGAGGGTAAGAGGGAAGGGACACGCTTGCTTCCCGTTGCGGATGGTGCGGGGGGGGGGGGGGGGGGGTTGGAAGAGTCAGGAGGCGCATGGGAAGCGTAGTCCTTCCGCAGCCAGGGATGGAAGAGACCTTCGACCTGGCTCTCCCTTACACTCCGCGTCCTCCTTAACTAGGGAAGCTACCTCGGATCCCTTCCCAGTCCAAAGGTGAGTCCCAGCAAGCAGTTGAGAGTCAGTCGCCTCTGACCGCCCGTCCACCCCATTCCTGAAAAGAGGGCTTGCTAACCCTCTTCTCTCCCGTCCAACCCCAGTTTCGGGGTTACCAGGCCACAGTTCTCAAGAGGGCGCGATCTCTCCAAGGCTGGGCTCAGGGGCGTCTTCCCAGCCAAGGCTGGCAGGAAGGCAGTCACGGGGAGTCCCGCAGGCCGAAAGGAGGCTGCTCGGGGCACCGTAAGGGCTCCCTGATGTGGTCCAGGCCTGGGGGCGCCTCGGGGCAGGCGGCAGGGTCCGAGGATTCGTGGCTGTGCCGTGGCAGCTGCTGCGGCAGGGCCTGCTCCGCGGTGGCGCCGCTCTCCGTCCGCGGCTCCGCCTCGTCGCTGCCGGGCTCCAGGTCGAAGGACTCGGCCTCGCTGCTCTCGCTCTCCTCCTCGGCGCCCTCCGAGCGGCTGGGGCTGCGCTCCGGGGCCTCCGCGTTGGGCATGGCGCCCCCTACCGGCTCCTTCTCCGAGGGCTCCTTCTCCTTGTCCTTCTGCGCCTGCGCCTCCTTTGAGTGGCGCCACTTCATGCGCCGGTTCTGGAACCAGACCTTGACCTGGAAGGAGAGAGAGGCCAGAGGCCCGTCAGGAGCATTCATGCAGGGTGGCGCCATTGGGTACACACTTTGACCATATATTTAGGTATATATATCACCATTATACATATTATGTGTATATAACAAATACTGGGTTGCTGTGAGTTTTTCAGGCTGTTTGGCCATGTTCCAGAAGCATTCTCTCCTGATGTTTCGCCCACATCTATAGCAGGCATCCTCAGAGGTTGTGAGGTATATTGGAAACTAGGCAAGGGAGGTTTATATATCTGTGGGATGTCCACGGTGGGAGAAAGAACTCTTGTCTGTTGGAGGCAAGTGTGAATGTTGTAATTAATCACCTTGATTAGCATTTAACGGCCTTGCATCTTCAAGGCCTGGCTGATTCCTGCCTCCTTTGTTGGGAGGTGTTAGCTGGCCTTGATTGTTTCATGTCTGGAATTCCTCTGTTTTCAGAGTGTTGTTCTTTATTTACTCTCCTGATTTTAGAGGTTTTTTTTTAAAAAAAACAAAACCTTTTATTACTACAATTAAATATATTTGTGTATATCACACATTCACATGTAATTGTGATATACACATAAATATATATCTTTTTGTATATATCAGAATTAGATATATTTGTGTTACACACACACACACACACACATGTACATACACCCTATTACCCCTAAAATAAAACAGGGTCTTATATTAATGTTTGCTCCAAAATATGTGTCAGGGCTTATTCTCAGGGGATGTCTTATTTTTCCAAATAGACTTTTTATGACCTGTAACTACCAGGGCTTATTTTTGAAGTATGGCTTATATTTCCACCATCCTCAAAAATCCCCCTAGGGTTTATTTTTAGGGAAACTGTGTGTGTGTGTGTGCATCATGTATATATATATACACACACACACACACACACACACACACACACACACATTTATTAGTGATATACATATAAATATATACTTAAGGACAAAGGGAAACAGTGTGTGTGTGTGTGCTTATTAATGATATACATATACTTAATCATAAAATGTACACAATATGGGTTCAACTGAATGCCTGCATGTGCCTTCAAGTCTGTACTTTTCAGACTTTTACACACACAGGAGCTAAATAATAATAATAATAATAATAATTATTATTATTATTATTATTATTATTATTTATATCCCACCACCATCTCCCAAAAGGGACTGGAGCAGTTTACAAGAGCACTAAAGTGCAACAGAATACACAAAATATAGTAAAATACCTATAAGACAATCACAATTACAGTGTGATAACCTAAAGGTATCAGATCCCATCTGATCTTGCAAACTAAGAGGAAGGAAGTGGCAAAACCACCTCTGAGGATTCCTTACTTTCTTTTGACATTAATAGAATCCCTATAAGTGGACAGGAGACTTAAAAACAAATACACACCCATCAATAGATTATTTTCAATATGTCTGTTGGAATTATCCCTGTTGGGCTCGGGGCTTCCCCCCTCCCCTTGTCTCCATTCCCCCTTCCTTCCTTTCTGCCATAACTGCCTCACACCTACAAGCACTTAATGCCTGGGATGAACAGATGCGAGCAAAGAAAAAACTCCGATTCTTTATACAACAATATTCGAATCAATGCAGACAGAGCGAAATATTTCCGAGTTCTTAGAAAAAAGGTGGAAAACTTCATAAAGATGGAAATCCTTGTAGAAGATGGAAATCCTTGTATAAGAGGCGCAGATTCTGCCTTCACAGTGACGCCTAATGGAAGTCTATGGATACCTCCCGCAATTAGGTGTAAATCGCGGTAAATCGGATTTTAACAACAACGGGCAAAATCCATCGCAAACTGCGGCTTTCCTTCCTCGAAAACGACACTCCGTAAGAAATGGTTGTTTCACCCTCAGAGAAAATAGCAGTGCATAGTAAATTGAAGCTCTCCTCCCCCCCCCCCCCCCCCCCACACACACACACACTAAAGCTCCAGTGAGACTCAAGAGACGGCTTAGGTCCCGATCCTCAAAAGAAATGAAATCCCACTGGGATGGAAGCGCTAATGGAGGCGCGTTTATTTGGGGAAAGGAAAACCTTCCATCCCCGTGGACAGGTCGCAGCCGCCGCTTAGAGTTCTTAAGGTAAATAAGCCTAAAGAACTCCCGTTTCCAAAACGACACAGGGATCCTGTGCTTCTTTTAAAAGGGGTCTTTTGAACGCGTTGATATTTACTCTGATTTAGCGAATGCTCCGGAATGGCTCTTCAGACGACAAATACATGAGAAAGACATAATCCGAGTTTTAAACCGAGTTGTTTGCCATGGGAGAGATTAAGGCTGCAGTCCTAGATCTCTTTTACCTTTTCCTAAACCCCATTATTGGGAGTGGTCGGATATAAAACCCGCCATGTTCAGTATGGATGAGTTAAAGCTCTGTGTTTGGATCTATGGCCAGTACTTTCAGACTAGAAAGGTCTAGGGCAGGGGTCCCCAAACTAAACCCCCCCCCCCCCACTCAGTTTTAGACTTAGGCTTGCCCAAAGTCTGAAATGACTTGAAGGCACACAACAACAACAATCCTAATTAACTTGACTGTTTCATTGGCCAGAAGCAGGCCCACACTTCCCATTGAAATCCTGATAAATTTATGTTGGTTAAAATTGTTTTTATTTTAAAATATTGTATTGTTCTTTCGTTGTTGTTGTTTTGCACTACAAATAAGACATGTGCAGTGTGCATAAGAATTTGTTCGTATTTTTTAAAATGATAATTCGGCCCCTCAACAGTCTGAAGGATTGTGGATGGGCTTAAAAAATATGAGGACCCCTGGTCTAGTGTGTCCCATATCCTCTGTGTGTGTGTGTATGTATGTATGTGTATGAAATACAAAGCCTGTCTGTCTATATTTCAGATTTCACTATTAATGTTAAAAATAGGTAGTATTATTTTACATAGGATTTGTACTACATTAGAACAGTAAAGACAAATATCACTTAGGTAAAAAAGGCCTAGTGTGTCCTATATCCTCTCACTATATATACATAGAGAGAGAGGATATAGGTGACACTAGGCCTTTTTATCTAAGAGATATTTGTACTGAAATATGAAATATGAACAGACAGGCTTTGTATCTCTCTCTCTCTCACACACACACACACACACAGGACATAGGACACACCAGCCTTTTTTTTTACCAAAGTGATATTTGTCTTTACTGTTCTAATGTAGCACAGATCCTATGTAAAATCATATATACAGTAGAGTCTCACTTATCCAACATAAATGGCTGGCAGAAGGTTGGATAAGTGAATATGTTGGATAATAAGGAGGGATTAAGGAAAAGCCTATTAAACATCAAATTAGGTTATGATTTTACAAATTAAGCACCAAAACATCATGTTATACAACAAATTTGATAGAAAAAGTAGTTCAATATGCAGTAATGCTATGTAGTAATTACTGTATTTACGAATTTAGCACCAAAATATCACAATGTTTTGAAATCATTGACTACAAAAATGCGTTGGATAATCCAGAACATTGGATAAGTGAGTGTTGGATAAGTGAGAATCTACTGTATATGTACATGTATATGTATAGGATATAGGACACACCAGGCCTTTTTATCTAAGTAATATTTGTCTTTACTGTTCTAAGGTAGCACAAATTCTGTGTAAAATCCTACTGTGTATTTTAACATTAATACTGAAATCTGAAATATAGACAGACAGGCTTTGTATCTCTCATATATATAGTGTGTGTGTGTGTGTACACACACACATACACACACATATATATATATACATATATATACATACATACACACATATTAGAATATATATTCTAATATAACACAAATCCTATGTAAAATCATACACACACACACACACACAGAGGATATAGGATACACTAGACTTTTTTTTTACCTAAGTGATATTTGTCTTTACTGTTCTAATGTATATTCTATATAGATAGATAGAGGATATAGGACACACTAGGCCTTTCCATTCTGAATGTACTGGCCACAGATCCAAACACAGAGCATTAATCCATCCATACCAAATGAAATCTATTTTTACTCAGAAATAAAACCCTCCGCGTTCAGTAGGATGAACCCAGGTAAATGGATGAAAGGCTAGGGGTATATATGGGGTCATATACCCCATCTTGCTAAATGAAGTCAGGAGTACCTTTATTCTACCACCAGCAGCAGACATATGGAGCACTGGATTAAACCCTTGTGCTGGCAGGACTGCTGACTGACAAGTCGGAGGTTCCAATCCAGAAAGAGCAGGTGAGCTCCTTCTGTCAGCTCCAGCTCCCGTGAGGGGACATAAAAGAAACTTCCCACAGGATGATAAAACATCAAAAAAAAATCCAGGCGTCCCCTGGGCGTCCTTGCAGACTACCAATTCTCTCACTCCAGAAGAGCCAGCTGCCCTTATCTAACCCCCATAACATTTTCTTTCTGTCCCCAAATTTAAAACTTCAGAATTATACTTTAGACTCCAAAGCAAAGGGACAGAAAATGTTACATTTTGGGACTGGATAATTTGGGGTGCAGAGAGAGAATTCTTTTTGGAAAGATCAATGTCCTTGTCTCCGTTTGCCTAGATAGGCAGAAAAATAAAACAAAATATGATTCCCCAATTATGAAGATTCTAGACAGACAAATAATTCTGAGAAGAGAAAGCTTTATAGTTGTGCTGAATATGACTTGCAGAAAGCCCTGTTGTAACTTGGAGTAAAATCCGTGTTTGGATAGGAAGGATCAAAACATCTTTCCATAAGGCCAAGCAGAAAGAAAAAAAGAATGTATTTTCTGTCTCCTAACCCATTCAACATCAGCCCTGGAGAAAAGACAGGCTTTGATCTTTTCAATGGGATTTCAGGCCAAGGCTGAGATCAGGATGGTCTTTTCCTCTCCTGGCTTAGGGTCAACATTAAGGAGACTCGGGAAGATTTGGAGGGACATCACACAAGTTGGATTTCTCTGCACTTTCTTCCTTTTAAAGACTTGCTGAGGGGGGGGGGTCTCTTTTCTTTCTCAAAAGCTGGGGATTTTCCCCGCTTGGAATCTCCGTCCCAACTTGGTCTCCTTTCCTTTCAAAGTTCTCCCTGGACTTTATGCCTCCGATCTTCATCTCTCCTCCCAGCCTTTGTCGTCCTCCTGCCTTTTGCTGGCTTCCCCCCTTTTTTAGCCGCCAAAATAAACACGCCGGGTGCAAGGGACATAAATCTTCTCCTCCCCCCACCACTCCCCACTCCCCATCATCCACCCACTCGCTTCAGTTCACTCAATCGACGTGTATTTACTGCATTACTAAGCCCCAAGCAATGTGGAAATCTCGCCTGTTAGCACGACCCTGCTTTACAAGCGGGAGAGAGGGCGAGGGAAAGATCACAAGAAGTAAACATTTCCCCCTCCTACTCCCTAGACCTTGCCTCGGTGCCCTAAAGTTGCCAGATCTTGTCTGGTCTTCGTGGCTAAGCAGGGTCAGCCCTGGTTAGTATCTGGATGGGAGGTCACCAACCCAGACCAGGTGCTGGTTATATTTCAGAGGAGGGAATTTGCCAAGACCACCTATTGAGTAGCACACTTTTGAATTCATACAGTTTGACACCATTTTCACTGCCATGGCTCAATGCTATGGAATCCTGGGATTTGTAGTTCTGTGAAGTACCAGCACTTTTTAGCTAAGAAGGCTTAAAACCTTGTAAAACTACAACTCCCATGATTCTATAGCATTCAGCTGTGGTAGTTCAGGTGGTGTCAAAAGGCAGGAAATAAAATAATAGTTATTATTATTATTATTTCATGCACAACAAGATTAGTTCACAGCAAACAAGATCGCTATGCTGGCTTTTGTATCTGATCACACCTCAGACACATCCCAAGTGTCTAGAACTATCTGATATATTATTATTACCGTATTATGTATTGTGTATGTGATGTATTATGATGATGATGATGATGATGATGATGATGATGATTATTATTATTATTATTATTATTATTATTTGATGTTTAACAAGATTAGTTCAGAGCAAACAAGATCACAATCCTGGCTTTTGTATTCGATCACATGTCAGACACTTCCTAAGTGTCTAGGACTGTGTGATGTATTATTATTATTATTATTATTATTATTATTATTATTATTATGTGATGTAACATTATTACTATTTGATGCACAAAAAGATTAATTGACAGTAAACAAGATCACTATTCTGATTTTTGTATTCGATCACATATCTGGACACTTCCCAAGTGTCTAGGACTATTATTATTATTATTATTATTATTATTACTATTATTATTAAACAGTGTAGAAGCACCCAATGAAAACCCATATGCATTCAGAAGTCAATTTGAAGGCACACACCCATTTCTTATTGCAGAAGCAGGCCCTGAGTGAATTAAAAAACATTAAAAATCAACAGGAGTGTAAATAAATTGATTCTATGGATCTATTCAAGCTGGGAATCACAATAGGTCTGAGCTTTAGCCTGTTATCCCAAGGAAAGAGGTATTCCCCTGTTTATTTACTTTGTAGTAAACAGGACTGCATGCATCAGGCTCAGCCTTAAGTAACAAGCTTTGATTGTAAATTCCTTGGCAACCTATACTTTAGTCTACCAAAGAAAAATGTAATACTTTAATCCTGGGGCATATTTCTCTAAATAAGCACCTTACTGAACTGAGTTGGATTTCATGGAGTTGACTGGGCCTTTGAGTTGGAGTAAGGCATGTGGTCCTTGTGCTTGCTGAGAACTCTATGGGTCTGTGTCTGAGCATATTAGGGACAACTTTATTAGTCTTTCCTTTCCTTTTTTACTCTCTTCCTTTCTCTCTCCCCCATCCTTCCTCCCTTTCTTTTCTATATTTTTTGGTAGAACCAGCATAGTGTCAAGGCTTCAGTATTGGACAAGGACCTAAAACCAGGGCCTAAATCACTGTCTTTGGGCATCTTAGACAAGTCACACTCTTTCCTCTGAATACAACTGGCCAAGAAATGCCCTAAGATGAGTCAGAATCTATTTGAAAACCTATCATTAACTAAAATCCATTTTAAGAAGACTATTTGATTTGTGCATGTCCTCCTTACCTAAAGTATTTGCTACAGTAGCAGGAGGGAGAAAACAGGAAAGTGGTGGGAGTAAACAGAAGGGGAATTTTGTATTTTAGGTGCATATATTGTGTCTCACATTTCAAATTTGCCCTCCAGGTGTTTTGGACTTCAACTCCCACCATTCCTAACAGCCTCAGGCCCCTTCCTTTTCCTCCTCAGCCACTTAAGGGGGAAAAGGAAGGGACCTGAGGCTGTTAGGAATGGTGGGAGTTAAAGTCCAAAACACCTGGAGGGCCAAGGGGTCAAACTGCTTAATTCTTACAATGTAGATGCACTCTAGATCAAGGTTAAAATCCCTGCTGTATTATTGAAACCCACTCTTTCAACCTGTGAGGAAATCTATGGCAACCCGCCTCTAAAAAAGCTTGGTAGGAAACCCAGTGATAAGTGGGGGACATAACTCAGAGCCACTCTGAAGGCAGTAGTAGTGAGACCAGAAGTTAAAATGAATGTAAAAAATAGCATGTCTATTTAAACCAAAGGGTCTTGATCCGGCTTGTCGGCTTACTTGGGCATCGGTGAGTCCTAGCATGGCGGCCAGCTGCTTTCTGTCCGGTTTGGTGACATATTTCTGGATTTCGAAGCGTTTCTCCAGCCCTTTCCTTTGGAGGTTGGAAAACACCGCCCGGGACCAGGAGCGTTTCCTTTTGTAGGTCTGAGGCAGAGTGTCTTTGGTGAGCACCGCATAGGGACCTAGAAAGGGGTTTCCACGGAAAAGAAAGGAAGAAAAAGAGAAGAGACACAACTGAATGACTTGACGAAACCCAAAGAGGCCTCCCTGCCCAATGGCCGAGTCTGTAGTGTCCTGAGTCTAATAATAGATCCACTGGTGTTTTCAGGAGGCGCCCAAACAATGCATTTCGCCTTTGCCAGACAACACTTTGTTGTGAACAATGTTTGTTTACTTTTGTTTGTCCATGTTTATTTTTGTCCAACTTCCAAACTTTCCCCGGCAAATACCACTTCTACTGCCACGTCCCAATGCCATAAAATCCCGGGAGTTTGCAGATTTACAAGGCCTCCCCTGCCAAAGAGCGCTGGAACCTCACCACACTACAAATCCTAAAATTCCACAGCAGAGTGACATGACAGTTATAGCGGTGTCAAACTGCATTCATTAATTTACTGTGTAAATACGCCCTTCAAGTTTGATAGGAAACCCTCTAAGGATCCATCCTTATTTGTTTGTGTTTCAAACTGGATCTAGACTGCCATGTAAAATCCAGATTATCTGCTTTGAACTGGATTACATGGCAGAGTAAAAGGTAAAGGTTTTCTACTGACATTAAGCCTAGTCATGTCAGACTCTGGGTGCTTATCTCCATTTCTAAGCGACCCAGAGTTATCCATAGACACCTCCAAGGTCATGTGGCCAGCATGACTGCACAGAGCGCCGGCTGAACTACTAGGTTGGCAGAAGCTGGGGCTAACAGTGGAAGCTCACCCTGCTCCCCGATTCCAACCGCTGACCTTTCGGTTAGCAAGTTCAGCAGCTCAGGGGGTTAACCCGCTGCACTACATATGGCAGAGTATAATATAATAATATATACTCTTTCATATAATAAAGCAAGCAATGTGGATTATCTGCTTGGATAATCAGGATTATAAAATGGTGTAGATCCAGCCTGGGTCTGACAGATGTAAGTACCTCCATATGAAACCTCGGTAGTTATACAAACACAAATAAACAGTAAAAACATACGACTGTTAACATTCACAGGCAAAAGAATTTTCTTATTTTTCTCTTGAAAGATGAATTGACTCCTCTTCTCATTCACAATCATTGTTCTTATTTCTTTACTAAGAAAGAGTAGACTCCAAATTCACAACCAGTTTCGACTCAAGATGATCTTAATGTCGGGTGGAATGTAGTCTATTATCTGTGCTGTTTGCCTGAAAATATGGATCCTAAACAACTCAGAGAACAGACTACATTCCACCTGAGGAAGGCTCTCTTGAGTCGAAACCCGGCTGTGAATTTGGAGTCTACTCTTTCTTAATCAAGAAATAAGAACAATTATTGTGTATAAGAAGTGAGACAATTCGAAAATTCTTTTTACTGTGAATGCAATAGTCTTATGTTTGACTGTTTAGCACCGGCTTCATTTGTGTTGGCATTCATATTGATACATTGAACTAAATATATGTTTAATAACATTCAAAACTTTTGTACTACTATAGCAGTGGATACTTGTTTTTGTAGTTCCAAGAAACCCATTTTCAATGTGTTGACGAAGGCTTTCATGGCCGGAATCACTGGGTTGCTGTGAGTTTTCTGGGTTATATGGCCATGTTCCAGAAGCATTCTTTTCTGATTTTTCGCCCACAACTATGGCAGGCATCCTCAGAGGTTATGAAGTACTGTATATTCACAACCTCTGAGGATGCCTGCCATAGATGTGGGAGAAAAATCAGAAAAGAATGCTTCTGGAACATGGCCATACAGACCGGAAAACTCACAGCAACCCATAACTATGGCAGGCATCCTCAGTGGTTATGAAGTACTGTATATTCACAACCTCTGAGGATGCCTGCCTTAGAAGGGGGCGAAACGTCAGGAGAGACTGCTTCTGGAACATGGCCATAGAGCCCGGAAAACGCACAGCAACCCAGAACCCATTTTCCTTTGTACCTAAGTACCTCCACAGAGAAAAATACACTGAAAGGACGAAGAGTCTTCTGATAAAAGAAATGCCACAGCAAGGTTTTCACCCTGGACCTATTTCCTTTTGGGGATTTTGTGGTTTTAGTTTTGGGTGAGAAGTGAAGGTTACTTTTTAAAGAGCTCGGCTAAGTCGAAGCCTAAACTTTAGTTCCCCAGATATAATCATCCTCGGAGATTATTCTATTTCTCCCCAAACCCAGGGAGCAGAAGCGAGGAGGGCACAAGAAGCCCTGCTGAGAGAGCGAGAGAGAGCGAGAGAAAGAGAAAGGAAGGAAGCGGGGCTGTACCTGGAAAAGTGTCCTGAAACTGGTGCGGAACTGAACTCCTTGGGGTGGCGTTTAAGGGGCCCAAGATTCCGGAAGTGGTCTCGTTTATGGGCTCTAAGGAGGCGAAGAACTGGCCGGCTGGAGGCGGTAAGGCGGGGGGCCCGTGGAGCCCGCTTGGGCGGCTGGAGCTTAACAAGGAGGTCAGATCTGCGGGCGACAGGAACAAGCAGAGCGGGTTACCCGGCGCCACGCACCCACACGGACCTGGATCCCACCGCTGGGGGGGGGGGGAGGAACGAGGGGGCAAATGGGGGTCCTCTCCCCAAAAGAAATAAAATTCCCATATTCGTTTTTTTCTCCGTCCCCAAATCTCTAGCACTGTGGAATTAAGTGCAATACTCTGGAGACAAGGGTTCCAATCCCGTTCTGCCATTCAGACACACGCCCTCAAAGCCTCTGCATCAAAACTCCAGGGAAGGGTGACCTTGGGCGTACCCCACAACGCCCCCCCCCCTCCCGAATCTGTTGGCCAAGTAGCCTGGGGGTTCTGGGAAAAATGAATAATAATACATCTTTATTTCTATCCCGCTTTTCTCCCTCACGGGATCCAGATGAAATCCAAAGCTGAAGGATCAAAATTTGGAGACCACTGATCGACCACATGTTCCAGAAGCATTCTCTCCTGACTTTTCACCCGCATCTATGGCAGGCATCCTCAGAGATTGTGTGGTCTGTTGGAAACTAGTCAAATGGGGTGTCTATATCGGTGAAAAGTCCAGGGTTGTAGAAAGAATTTGGGACAAGTGTTAATGTAACAATTGGCCACCTTGATTAGCATTAAATGGCCTTGCAACTTCAAGGAGTGGCCTCTTAGTGAGGGGGGGGGATCTTTTGTTGGGAGGTGTTACCTGGCCCTGGTTGTTTTCTGTCTGGAATTATCCTGTGTTGTTCTTTATTTGATGCCCTGATTTCAGAGTTTTTGAATACTGGTAGCCCGAATGTGTTCATTTTCATGGTTTGCTCCTTTCTGTTGAAATTGTCTACATTACTGGTTCTCAACCTGTGGGTTCCCAGATGTTTTGGTTTACAACTCCCAGAATCCTAACAGCTGCTAAACTAGCTGGGATTTCTGGAAGTTGTAGGCAAAACACCCGGGGACGCACAGGTTGAGAACCACTGGTCTATATGCTTGAGGATTTCAATGGCTTCTCTGTGTAGTCTGACATGGTGGTTGTTTGAGTGGTCGAGCATTTCTGTGTTCTCAAATAATACGCTGTGTCCAGGTTGGTTCATCAAGTGCTCTGCTATGGCTGTCCTCTTTGGTTGAGCTCGTCTGCAGTGCCTTTCGTGCTCCTTGAATCGTGTTCGGGCAATGCTGCGTTTGGTGATCCATATGCAGACTTGTCCACAACTGTATGGTATACGGTAGACACTCAAATAATATGTTGTGTCCAGGTTGGTTCATCAAGTGCTCAAACACAAATCAAAGAACATGAAAGACTAATCTAACCAGAGAAGTCAGCCATAGCAGAGCACTTGATGAACCAACCTGGATATAGCAGATTATTTGAGAACACATAAATGCTGGACCACTCCCAACAGCCACTATGTCAGACTACACAGAGAAGCCATTGAAATCCACAAGTATGTGGACAATTTTAACAGAAAGGAGGAAACCATGAAAATGAACACAATTTGGCTACCAATATTTTTTTTTAAAAAAACTCTAAATAAGTACAGTAAATAAAGAACAACACTCGGAAGACAGATGAGTTCCAGACAGGAAACAGTCAGGGTCAGCTAATACTTCCCAACAAAGGATTCCCCTAGGCAGGAAGCAGCCAGGCTTTGACACTGCGAGGCTATTCAATGCTAATCAAGCTGGCCAATTGCAACATTCACACCTACCTCAGGCAGACAAGAGTTCATTCTCCCACCCTGGACCTTCCACAGATATATAACCCCCACTTGCCTAGTTTCCAACAAACCTCACAATCTTTGAGGATGCCTGCCATAGATGTGGGCGAAACGACAGGAGAGAATGCTTCTGGAACATGATCGTACAGCTCGGAAAAACCCACAGCAACCCAGTGATTCCGGCCATGAAAGCCTTCCACAACACACTGAGACGCTTTTCGACACCACTTGAACTGCAATTGGTTCAAGGTTATGGAATCGTTGGATTTGCAGTTTGGAGAGGCACCAGCACTCTTCGGTAGGGAAGGCCAAAGACCTTGTAAAGCTAAAACTCCCTCGATCCCCTAGCATTGAGCCATTACAGTTGAAATGGTGTCAAACTGCATTAATTTGCCAGAAGTCGTCATCAATGTGACAGCTCATAAGAAAAGTCACTTTCACCTCCAGCTGAGCCTTTAGGAATGGACTTTACCCAAAGCGAAGGGTCAGGCAAAGTGACCAGCAATGGCAGAGTTCTGCCTAGGAAGCACTGAAAACATTTCCTTGTCTGTGTCTGCAATGCTAGGAATATAGCGACTGGAGGAAAAACTATAAAACTTCTTAAATGTTGGGGGAATGCTATAATCCCTAACTCGGTCCTGGTAAAAAAAAAAACGCGAAGGCATCTGGAATAGGTTCAGTAGAGGGGACTGACTGGATCTCTTCGCCAAAAAGAATTTCACGCGAGAAATCTTGACTTTCTAAAAGAAGGGCTGCGGATCGGGCCCGAAAGGCCTGCCCTAAACGAGTCCCTCCTCCCAGGAAAAGTCTCGAGATGGGCGACGCCAAAGAGGAGAAGGAAAGGAGGAAAAATAAGAGGTACTTATTTACAGACTAACATTTGTTTGGGAAACAAGGCTTTTTAAAGGGCGACCTGTTTCTCCACCACAGCTCCAGAGATTTGCCCCTTGTGGGTTGTATTCCCAGAACAAAGGAGAAAAGAGAGTTTATTTGAACTAAGATCGGGTCTACATTATATAATTAATACTTAATAATTAATTTGACACCACTGTTAAGGCTGGATCTACAATGGCATATGTTTCTGAATTCAGATGATCCGCTTTGAGCGAGAGGAGT